>NC_134085.1:26944811-27247841 GCF_000715075.1 Nicotiana tabacum
TTGAACTCAAACTAAATCAAACAACATCATAACAAAGATGAATGATTCAAACTAAATCAAAATCTAAATGTACATATAAACTCACATTAAATCACTGGATTAAAAACGAACTTCAAACAAAAAATGAACACAAATTAAATCACAAAGATGAATGATTCAAGTGATTAAACTAACACCCTTCTAAAACTAAACAAAAACAAATGAATGAAAAACAAACCGAAGAAATAATCAAGAAATGAAAAACAACGAACACGAAAGGAATCAAACATATACTGATTTCAAATATGAGAATATCAAACAAAACACGGACAGAAATGAAAATTAAACCAACTAACCGGAAATGAACAACGACGAACTCGAAGTTCGGACAAAGACTGCCAATGACCTCGACGTGAGATGAAGCTGCTGCCGGGGAACGTGGAGGCTGTGTGTATGTGTTATGGTGGTTCATCGTTCATGGCTGGAGGTCACAGACTAGGCAGCAGTCATGGTGGTCGTGGGGCTGCCGGACGTGAGAGGGTTGACTTGGGTGGCCGTTTGATTTCCATGGCGGACGGGGAGGCTGGGCTGCTGGTGGTCAGTTGGACGTGAGGGAGAAGGTAGTTGAAGACAAAGCAGCAGAAGCAGCAGCCATGGCGACTCTTTTGAAGCTCGACGGGACGTGAGGGCTGCTATGGATGGCGACTGTGTGTGTGCGTGTCGAGCAGCTGGTCGTGAGCAGTGACTAAAGCAGAAGAGGCAACGGCCATGAGAGCTGGTGATGGAGAAAGCAGCTGGTTGCTGCGACTGGAGAGGGCAGCCATGGGGGGTTTCATTTGAAGCTAGAGCTGTAGGGGTCGTTCGGGGTAGATGGTGAGGCAGCAGCTGCCATGGGGGTGGTGGCTTGGAGCTGGAGATGGAGGTGAGGGGCAAGGGAGGGTGTTGCGAAGAAGAAGTAGAGAGGGGGGGGGTAGTTTAGGTTTTTAGGTTTAGGTTTTCCAAAAAATGAAAAATGAAAAATGGAAGAAGGGGAGTTGGGATTTGTTTGGGTTATGGGGCGGACTGGGTCGGGTCGACCCGGCGAGGTTTTGGGTTGGGTAGAGGTGTTTTGGGCCTAAATTTAGAATTGAAGAGGCCGCCCAATTCCGATTTTCTTCTATTTTTTGTTCTCTTTTCTTTTACTTATTAATAAAACTAAAATGCTAAAATTAAATTATAAAAACCAAAATTATCTTAAAATACTAATTAACTCCTAATAATAATTATCACCCAAAATTAAACATCAATAAAAATAAAATCACACAATTTGGACATTAAAGGCTAAAAATGCAAAAGATGCCTATTTTTGTAATTTTCATTCTTGTAAAACAAACTTAATTACTCATAATTGTAAACTTAAATCCTAAATGCAAATGCCACGTTTTTTTTGTATTTTTTATCAATTTAGCAAATAAACATGCACAGACAAATGCAAACAATACAAGAAAAATAACACAAAACTCACAACAATTGCAAACAAACAAAAAATTGTTTTATTTTTTGGAATTTTTGGGAGTAATTCTCATATAGGGCAAAAATCACGTGCTTACAGCTGCCCCTCTTTGTTCGAAAATACGAAGAGTTTTCGTGCAAAGATAAAGTGAGCGATTTTTGCCCATCCGAGTACTCCGTGTGAAACATTTTTTGAAAAAGATTTAACCGAACCTTTGCTTCAAAGGTTTCCTACATATCCCTGGCTAGAAGGGAATCAGGTTAATGTAGTTCGGGAAATTTTGGTAACTGGGACTACCATGGGATTGCAATGTTACTGTTGTTGCATGCTGTTATTACTGCTTGCCGACCTCCTTTTTACACTATGCTGAAAGAAAACAAGAAGCTAGACTAGACCATAGTCTATGAATTACAAAATCTTATCTAGATCATGCTCTTGTGTCTCTTGTTGCTTTGATGTCTCGGTGACTCCTCTAGTATTTCTTTCGATTTGTCTTGTATTCTCCCTTTACTGCCGATCTCGAACTGCTTATTTCCTTTTCGGGAGCTTCACATTATTTTTCCATCGAGTCTTGGACTTCCTTCCTCTGCTGGGGATTCTTGTTGTTTCCTGTTGGGGATTTTGGATGTATTCCTCTGCTTTACTGACTTGAAATGTATTCCTCTGTTATATAGGCGGGCTCCCAACTTCAAAACTTAAAATTTAAAAACAGAAATGTATTCCTCTGTTATATGGGCGGGCTCCCAACTTCGAAACTTGAAATTTAAAGATAGAAATGTATTCCTCTGTTATATGGGCGGGCTCCCAACTTCAAAACTTGAAATTTAAAGACAGAAATGTATTCCTCTGTTATATGGGCGGGCTCCCAACTTCAAAACTTGAAATTTAAAGACAGAAATGTATTCCTCTGTTATATAGGCGGGCTCCCAACTTCGAAACTTGAAATTTAAAGACATAAATGTATTCCTCTGTTATATAGGCGGGCTCCCAACTTCAAAACTTGAAATTTAAAGACATAAATGTATTCCTCTGTTATATGGGCGGGCGGGCTCCCAACTTCAAAACTTGAAATTTAAAGACATAAATGTATTCCTCTGTTATATGGGCGGGCTCCCAACTTCAAAACTTTGAATGTAAAGACTGAAATGTATTCCTCTGTTATATGGGCGGGCTCCCAACTTCAAAACTTGAATTTAAATCGTCATTCTGTTCTTCAGGGGGGCTCCTGACCTCAACAACAACTTTAAAAATAAATCGCCATTCTGTTCTTCAAGAGGGCTCCTGACCTCGGCAACAACTTTAAAAATAAATCGCCATTCTATTCTTCAGGGGGGCTCCTGACCTCAACAACAACTTTAAAAATAAATCGTCATTCTGTTCTTCAGGGGGGCTCCTGACCTCAACAACAACTTTGAATCGCCATTCCTTTCTTCAGGCGGGCGAGATTTCAACAACTTCGAAAAATAAATCGCCATTCTGTTCTTCAGGGGGGCTCCTGACCTCGACAACAACTTTAAAAATAACTCGCCATTCTGTTCTTCAGCGGGGCTCCTGACCTTGGCAACAACTTTAAAAATAAATCGCCATTCTATTCTTCAGGGGGGCTCCTGACCTCGACAACAACTTTAAAAATAAATCGCCATTCTGTTCTTCAGGGGGGCTCCTGACCTCAACAACAACTTTGAAAAATAAATCGCCATTCCTTTCTTCAGGCGGGCGAGATTTCAACAACTTCGAAAAATAAATCACCATTCTGTTCTTCAGGGGGGCTCTTGACCTCGACAACGACTTTAAAAATAACTCGTCATTCTGTTCTTCAGGGAGGCTCCTGACCTCGGCAACAACTTTAAAAATAAATCGCCATCCTGTTCTTCAGGGGGGCTCCTGACCTCAACAACAACTTTGAAAAATAAATCGCCATTCCTTTCTTCAGGCGGGCAAGATTTCAACAACTTCGAAAAATAAATCGCCATTCTGTTCTTCAGGGGGGCTCCTGACCTCAACAACAACTTTGAAAAATAAATCGCCATTCCTTTCTTCAGGCGGGCGAGATTTCAACAACTTCGAAAAATAAATCGCCATTTTGTTCTTCAGGGGGGCTCCTGACCTCGATAACAACTTTAAAAATAATCGCCATTCTATTCTTCAGGGGGGCTCCTAACCTCGACAACATTTTCCTTCTAACTTGAATTATCTTTCTTCAAAACTACTTACCTTAAAATTTGTACTGTCTTCTCTGTGGACTGCTGGGGATAACACTGCAAACCGCTGAGTAACACTGCTGGGGATAACACTGCTGAGGATAACTCTGCTGAGTAAAATATGTTATCTTACTCCTTCCAAGACTACTTCCTTTAAGTAGGATGTTTCATTCTTCTGCAAACTATTTCCTTTTGCAAAACTGATCTTTCTCTTTTTTTCTAAACTCTTCTTTTTTTTTAAAAAAAATAAATCTTTCTTTAGTTTTTTTTTTTTTTCTCTTTTCTTTGTTTTGTTATCTTCTTCCTTCGAAGACTACCTCTCTTAAAACTCGTTTTGCCTTCTCCCGAAAAACTGCTGGGGATACCGCTTTTCACAAAACTTGTGTTATACTTGAAAATTTTCTGCCCCAGTTTGACAATCTTTATTGTGGCGCATATTTCTGTAATCGGTAGCATTCCCTGTCCCTGCTTCAAATCAAAGAAAATTTGGTTAGTTTAGAACGTGGTGGTTGGTTGTGATACTCCTGCTGGGGATGCCATCAACCATTCTCCATTTATGCGTTGTTTGTCCATCTTGAAGCAAATACCTTACATTACAAGACAATGTGCGATACAAAATATAAAACTAAATGGAGACTAACGCTCTTCAACATAAATCTGGGCCTGCAAGGCCGTCATAATTACTACAACTGACAAGCCAACAAAATATACGTACAGGGCCTACAAGCCAAACATACTGCACTAACCAACAGGATATGTCTACAAGCCTCTACTAATAGATGTACTGTGATTGGAACAGGGCCCCGACCTACCCATAACCTATCTACATATATACACAATATATACACCACACTACTAGACTCGGCAATTCCGAAAGAGGGGGAGCTTACCGATAAAGATGAACTCGGACAACACCTACTGAGGAGGTCTAACTGTCTGTCTGTCTGAACCTGCACGCATGAAATGCAGTGCCCCCAGAAAGGGACGTCAGTACGAAATAATGTACCGAGTATGTAAGGCAATATACTGAAACTGAACTGATAATATAATAATTGAAAACAACTGGGGGTCAAAGAAAATCTGAAGATATGCTCATCTACTGGTACTGACTCAACTCTCTCAATATAGTGAGTAAAATAGTTGTCCGACCCTATAAGGCTCGGTATATATATATATATATATATATATATATATATATATATATATATATATATATATATATATATATATATATATATATATAACGGAAGACTTTAAGTTTATAAAACTGAAATTCAAATGCGGAAGTTTAAGACAAATCTCTACCTAAAATCTGGTGTCATTAACTCACAGACTGCTAAAGAGTGCTACAAACAAGTATGAATGGAAATACAAAATATCTGTCTCGGTACAATGACGACAAACTAAACATGGAGAAGGACTTCAGCCTGTGAACGTCAGCTAGGCTACCTTGAAGTCTCTGGACTGAAGTCATCTCCCGATCAATACGCTACTGCTGTGGTCCTAAGCTGCTCCGGTACTGTAATCTGTGCAAAAAGCACAGAAGTGCAGCATCAGCACAACCGACCCCATATGATGGTAAGTGCCTGGCCTAACCCCGGCGAGGTATTGACGAGGCTAGGACCAGACTCCAGATAAACCTGAGCAGATATATAATATGTTGCGGAAAATAAACAGGAATAAGCAGTTTAAAATGGGAGGTTACATGCTTCGGGGAAACATATGAAGACCAACAAAAGAAACTTATTAAAATATGATAGGACAGCTCAATACCTACAATGATACAATAACAATACTGTTGTGGCGAGCAACCCGATCCCTTATCATTTAACATTGTTGCAGCGTGCAACCCGATCCACATATATATATATATAGTTGTTACGGCGCGCAACCCGATCCAATATAATATCTGTTGCGGCGTGCAACCCGATCCAATATATATATAGCAGTTGCCGCGTGCAACCCGATCCAATTCATTATCTTGTGGTAGGCGTACCACCCGCTCCCATTTCATCATATCCTGTGGTAGGCGTACCACCCGCTCCCATTTCATTATCTTGTGGTAGGCGTACCACCCGCTCCCATTTCATTATCTTGTGGTAGGCGTACCACCCGCTCCCATTTCATTATCTTCGATGAAAACAATCACGAACAAATCCAAATAGGGAACATAAGGAATATACTACTTCCCGGCAAGGGAGAAACAGCTATAACCAAACTTGTTACCACTTAACTACCTCAGCTACATCTAGACTTGTTACAACACCTAACTACCTCAGCTATAACCAAACTCGTTACAACATCTAACTACTTTAGCTACAACTAAACTTATTACAACACCTAACACAAAGAATCATCAACCTAAGCATCCGTAATATCAAATAAGAACACAATGCAAGGGAACCACAACTCAACAATAGCCCGTCAAGGGTGCAACGTGATAATCTCTTCCCTTTCTCACTTTTACTTCACAACTCTCTTCACCACTCGAGCCAATACTCTAGAGTTTCAATTATCACTTATACTTTCACAATTTGTTACACAACTGGATTCAACGCTCCTCAATGTTCATAGGTCACAATTCTTTCCACAACTTTACACAACAAAAATAGAAATCTTCATCAAGGCATGAATAATACAACAAAATCATCGAAATCACAATATAAGACTCACGGTCATGCTTGACACCAACGTATAGATACTCGTCACCTTACCTATACATCGTACTCAACAAGAAGCAAGTAGCAGATATGACTCAACTCCTAATCCCTCAAGCTAAGGTTAGACCGAACACTTACCTCGAATGCTCCAACTCAAGTCTCGATTATAGCTTTACCTCTCGAATTCACCACCCAACTGCTCGAATCTAGTCACAAATTCCTTGAATGCATTAATAATTACGATTGGAACTAACCCCAATGCATAAAAATAGTTTTTACAAGGTTTTTCCCAAAAAGGTCAAAAATACCCCCGGACCCACGTGGTCGAAACTCGAGGTTCGGACCAAAACCCGGTTACCCTTTCTCCCATGAATCCAAATATATGTTTTGTTTTGAAATCGAACCCCAAATTGAGGTCCAACTTCTCAATTTGTAGAAAACCTAGGTTCTACCCAAAACACCCAATTTTCCCATGAAAATCTTTGATTTGAAGTTGAAATCATGTTAAAAGATGTTAAGAACTGAATAAATTAAGTTAGAAATCACTTACCAATGGTTTTGGAAAACCAAAATACGAGCCCGATACCACAGTTTTCTGATAAATTTTCTTCTTTATTTTCCTTAATAAATTTCAGGAAACAATTTCACACAAAAATTTATTTCTCGGGCTTGTGACCTCGGAATTTGATTCCGGGCACACGCCCAAGTCCCATATTTTTCTACGGACCCTCCGGCTCCGTCGAATCACAAGTCCGGGTCCGTTTACCTAAAATGTTGACCGAAGTTAATATTATGCATATTAATATCAAAATTGATCAAATTTCTCACATAATTCGCATATTTCAACATAAAAGCTTTTCGGCTACGCGCCCGGACTGCGCACACAAATTGAGGCAACTAAAAGCAAGGATTTCAAGGCCTCAGAAGCATGGAACAAGGAAGAATTACGGTGATGACCCTTTGGGTCGTCACATTCTCCACCTCTAAAACAACCGTTCTTCCTCGAACGGACAAAAGAAAGAAGTACCTGAGTCGGGAAATAAATGAGGATAACGGCTCCACATATCAGACTGGGACTCCTAGGCCGATGCCTCAGGAGGTTGACCTCTCCACTAAACACGCACCGAAGGAAAACTCTTCGACCTCAACTGTCGAACCTACCGGTCTAGAATAGCCACCGGCTCCTCCTCATATGATAGATCCTTGTCCAATTGGACAGTGTTGAAATCTAACATGTGCGATGGATCGACGTGATACTTCCGGAGCATAGATACATGAAACACTGGATGCACAGCTGCCAAGCTAGGCAGCAAAGCAAGTCTATAGGCCATCTCTCCCACACGCTCAAGGATCTCAAATAGGACAATGAACCTAAGGCTAAGCTTGACCTTCTTCCCAAATCGCATCACGCCCTTCATAGGTGACACATGGAGCAACACTCGTTCACCAACCATGAAAGCAATATCTCGGACCTTGCGGTCTGCATAACTCTTCTGCCTAGACTGAGCTGTCTGAAGTCTATCCTGAATGATCTTGACCTTATCCAAGGCCTCCTGAACTAGGTCTGTACCCAATAACCGAGCCTCTCCCGACTCAAACCATCCGATTGGGGACCGACACCGCCTACCATACAATGCCTCATACGGAGCCATCTGAATGTTGGACTGGTAGCTGTTGTTGTAGGCAAACTCTGCTAAAGGCAAGAATTGGTCCCACGAGCCTCCGAAATCAATGACACAGGCTCTGAGCATATCTTCTAATATTTGAACAGTCCTCTCGGACTGACCGTCCATCTGGGGATGAAATGTTGTGCTCAACTGAACCTGGGTGCCCAACTCTTGCTGAACTACTCTCCAGAAATGCGAGGTAAACTGCGGACCTCGATCCGAGATGATAGACATAGGCACCCCATGAAGGCGAACGATCTCCCTAATATAAATTTTAGCTAATTCTCGGACGAATTGGTGGTGGCAACCGGAACAAAATGCGCTAACTTGGTCAGCCTATCTACAATAACCCAAACCGCATCAAACCTCTTCTGAGTCATCAGAAGTCCAGTAAACAATCCATAGTAATCCTCTCCCACTTCCACTCGGGAAGCTCAATCCTCTGAAATAAACCACCGGACCTCTGATGCTCGTACTTAACCTGCTGACAGTTCAAACAACGAGCCACATATGCAACAATGTCTTTCTTCATTCTGCGCGACCAATAGTGCTGCCTCAAATCCTGATACATCTTCGCGGCGCCCGGATGAATAGAATACCGAGAACTGTGGGCCTTCTCTAAGATCAACTCTCGAATCACATCAACATTGGGCACACAAACATGCCCATGCAATCTCAATACACCATCGTCATCTAAAGTTACTTTCCTGGCACCTCCACGCTGCACCGTGTCTCTCAAGACACACAAATGGGGATCTTTGAACTGCCGATCACGGATACGCTCCAATAACGAAGAACGAGCGACCGTGCAAGCTAATACTCGACTAGGCTCAGAAATGTCCAACCTCACAAACAGATTGGCCAAAGCCTGAATGTCCAAAGCAAGTGGTCTCTCACCGATAGGAATATAAGCAAGACTGCCCATGCTGACTGACTTCCTACTCAAGTTATCGGCCACCACATTGGCCTTTCCCGGGTGATATAAGATAGTGACGTCGTAATCTTTCAACAATTCCAACCACCTCCTCTGCCTCAAATTCAACTCCTTTTGCTTGAACAAATACTGAAGGCTCTTATGATCCGTGAACACCTCACATGTTACACCATATAAATAATGCCTCCAAATCTTCAAAGCATGAATGATGGCTGCCAACTCCAAATCATGCACTGGATAGTTCTTCTCATGAACCTTCAACTACCTCGAAGTATAGGCAATGACCTTGTCATCCTGCATCAACACTGCACCAAGTCCAATACGAGATGCATCACAATAGACTTTATAGGGCCCTGAACCTGTGGGAAAAACCAACAAATGGTGTCGTAGTCGGAGCTGACTTGAGCCTCTGAAAGCTCGCCTCTCACTCGTCTGACTATCTGAACTGGGCACCTTTCTGGGTCAATCTGGTCATCGGGGCTGCAATAGATGAGAACCCCTTCATGAACCGACGATAGTAACCTGCCAATCCCAAGAAACTCCGAATCTCTGTGGCTGATGCTGGTCTTGGCCAGTTCTTGACTGCCTCAATCTTTTTCGGATCAACCTGAATACCCTCTACTGAAACAACGTGACCCAGGAATGCAACAGAACTCAACCAGAACTCGCACTTCGAAAACTTGGCGTATAACTAACTATCCTTCAGAGTCTGAAGAACCCCTCTAAGGTGCTGCTCATGATCCTCCTGACTGTGGGAGTATATCAGAATATCATCAATGAAGACTATCACGAACGAGTCCAAGTAAGGCCTGAACACTCGGTTCATCAAATCCATAAAGGTTGTTGGGGCATTGGTCAACCCAAATGACATAACCAAGAACTCATAATGCCCGTAGCGAGTGCGGAATGCTATCTTAGGGACATCAGATGCCTTAATCCTTAACTGATGGTAGCCAGATCAGAAGTCAATTTTTCAGAATACCTTGGCACCTTGAAGCTGATCAAACAAATCATCAATCCTCGGCAGTGGATACTTATTCTTAATTGTAACCTTGTTCAGTTGCCGGTAATCCATGCACATTCTCATCGAACCATCCTTTTTCTTAACAAACAACACTGGTGCACCCCAAGGCGAAACACTAGGTCTAATGAAACCATTCTCAAGCAAACCTTGCAACTATTCCTTTAACTCTTTCAACTCCGGCGGGGCCATACGATATGGTGGGATAGAAATGGGCTGAGTGCCCGAAGCCAAATCAATACAAAAGTCGATATCCTTGTCGGGCGGCATACCCGACAGGTCTGAAGGGAAAACCTCAGGAAACTCCCGAACAACGGGAACAGAATCAATAGAAGGGACCTCCGCGCTAGAATCACGAATGTATGCCAAATAGGCCAAACATCCCTTCTCGATCATACGTCGAGCCTTCACATACGAGATAACATTGCGGGTATAATGACCAGAAGTCCCTCTCTACTCTAAACGGGGTAAATCTGGTAAGGCTAAGGTCACGGTCTTGGCATGGCAATCCAAGATAGCATGGTACGGGGACAACCAATCCATCCCCAGTTTAACGTCGAAGTCCACCATATCTAAGAGCAATAAGTTAACACGGGTCTCAAGACCCTCAAATACTACTACACAGGAACGATGCACTCGGTCGACCACTATAGAATCAACCACTGATGTAGATACATATACAGGAACACCCAAGGCATCGCTAGGCATAACCAAGTAGGATGCAAAATAGGATGACACATACGAATACGTAGACCCAGGGTCAAATAGGACTGAAGCACCTCTATCACAGACCAGAATAGTACCTGTGATGACAGCATCGGAAGACTCAGCCTCTGGCCTGGCTGGCAAAGCATAACACTGGGGCTGAGCCCCACCACCCTGAACTGCCTCTTTGGGAGGCCTCTACCTCTAAAACCTCTACCTCCACCTCTATCACCTCTGCCCCCGCCTCTAGCTGGCTGGGCGTCCTGCGGAGCCTCTGGTGCTTGAATCATAGCTCGAGGACCCTGCTGATGCGGATGTGCACCCCTCAATCTCGGGCAAGCTCTCCTGATGTGACCATACTCACCACACTCGTAGCACCCACCTGACTGATGCAGCCAAGAGGGATGAGGCTGACCCTATCGACCTTAATGACCTCCTCGAAAGCTCTGAAGCGGTGGTGTACTAATAAGCTGCTAATCCGAATAGTGCTGCCGAGAACCACTATCGCCCAAAGTACCATGTGAGACCTGTAGTGCTGACTGAAAGGGTCTAGGGGGATGGCCTCTACCATATGAATCTTTACCTCCAGACGAGGTACCACTGAATCTGCCTGAATGACGGGGACTCTTATCCGACCCATGACCACCTCCCTATGACAGAACTGTCTCAACTCTGCGGGCCACATTGGACGCCTCCTAAAATGTGATCTCGCTCCCGGCCTCCTTGGCCATCTGAAGACGAATCGACTGAATAAGACCATCAATAAACCTCCTCATCCTCTTTCTCTCTCTCTCAGTGGGAAGTATGATGAGAGCATGGCGAGCTAGATCGATGAACCTGGTCTCATACTGGGTAACAGTCATGGAACCCTACTGGAGGCGCTTAAACTGCCTCCGATAGGCCTCTCTCTGGGTAACAGGGAGAAATGTCTCCAGAGACAATACCGTAAAATTCTCCCAAGTCAAATATGGCGATCTAGCTGGTCTCGCTAAGAAATAATCCTTCCACCAAGTCTTGGCAGATCCATACAAACGAAATGTAGTGAAATCAACCCCATTGGTCTCAACTATACCCATGTTCCTGAGAACCACGTGGCAGCTGTCTAGATAATCCTGGGGATCCTCAGTAGATGCTCCGCTAAAAGTAGAAGTGAATAGCTTGGTGAATCTGTCCAGTCTCCACAAAGCATCGGCGGACATACCCGCTCCATCGCCAGTCCGAGCTATGACACCCAGTTGAACTACTCCAACTGGCTGAACTACTGGAGTCTGAGTCTGGGGAGCTACCTGCTCCGGAGTGCGTGTAGCAGGAGTCTGAGCCCCTCTTCCAGCCTGAGAAGTGGTGGGTGCTACTAGAAGCAAACCCGCTCGGGTGACACTCTCCATGAGGCCTACCAATCGGACCAGAGCATCCTGAAGAACTGGAGTGGCAATGAAGCCCTCTGGGACCTGAGCTGGGCCCACTGGAGCTGCTGGAGCTGGAACCCCCTCGTCAAAGTCAACATGAGGCTCCACCTTTGACACTGCTGCTCGAGGCTGGGCTTTTCCATGGCCTCGGCCTCTGGCATGTCCTCGGCCTCGCCCTCTTCCCCTAATAGGAGCTGCTGCTGGGGGCTCGGGCTGCTGCGCGGTAGAAGGGGAAGCACGTGTTCTCGCCATCTGCGAAAGAACAGAGTAGAACGACAATCAGTGTTGAGAAACAGAATCGCATGACAAGAAAGAACAAGGTGAAATTTTTCCTAACTCTGTAGCCTTTGGGGGATAAATACAGACGTCTCTGTACCGATCACTCAGACTCTACCGAGTTTGTCCGCGAGTTGTGAGACCTACGCAAACTAGAGCTCTGATACCAACTTGTCACGACCCGGATTTCCCCCCATCGGGAGTCGTGATAGTGCATACTAACGGAGCTAGGCTAGCCAAACTTTAAACATTCTCTGATAACTTCTCAATAATAACCATATACGAAAGCAATTAAATAAAAGAAACGGAAGACTTTAAGTTTATAAAACTGAAATTCAAATGCGGAAGTTTAAGACAAATCTCTACCCAAAATCTGGTGTCACTAACTCAGGGACTGCTAAAGAGTGCTACAAACAAGTACGAATGGAAATACAAAATATTTGTCTCGGTACAATTAAGACAAACTAAACATGGAGAAGGACTTCGGCCTGCGAACGTCAGTTAGGCTACCTTGAAGTCTCTGGACTGAAGTCATCTCCCGATCAATACGCTACTGCTGCGGTCCTAAACCTGCTCCGGTACCGTAATCTGTGGAAAAAACATAGAAGTGCATCATCAGCACAACCGACCCCATGTGCTGGTAAGTGCCTGGCCTAACCCCGGCGAGGTAGTGACAAGGCTAGGACCAGACTCCAGATAAACTTGAGCAGATATATAATATGTTGCGGAAAATAAACAGGAATAAGCATTTTAAAATGGGAGAGGTACATGCTTCGGGGAAACATATCAAGACCAACAAAAGAAACTTATTAAAATATGAAAGGACAGCTCAATACCTACAATGATACAATAACAATACTGTTACGGCGCGCAACCTGATCCCTTATCATTTAACATTGTTGCGGCGTGCAACTTGATCCATATATATATATAGCTGTTGCGGCGTGCAACCCGATCCAATATAATATTTGTTGCGGCGTGCAACCCGATGCAATATATATATATATATATAGCAGTTGCGGCGTGCAACCCGATCCAATTCATTATCCTGTGGTAGGCGTACCACTCGCTCCCATTTCATCATATCATGTGGTAGGCGTACCACCCACTCCCATTTCATTATCTTGTGGTAGGCGTACCACCCGCTCCCATTTCATTATCTTGTGGTAGGCGTACCACCCACTCCCATTTCATTATCTTCGATGAAAACAATCATGAACAAATCCAAATAGGGAACATAAGGAATATACTACCTCCCGGCAAGGGAGAAACAGCTATAACCAAACTTGTTACCACCTAACTACCTCAGCTACATCTAGACTTGTTACAACACCTAACTACCTCAGCCATATCTAATTACAACACCTACCTACCTCAACTATAACCAAACTCATTACAACATCTAACTACTTCAGCTATAACTAAACTTATTACAACACCTAACACAAAGAATCATCAACCTAAGCATCCGTAATATCAAATAAGAACACAATGCAAGGGAACCACAACTCAACAATAGCCCGTTAAGGGTGCAACGTGATAATCTCTTTCCTTTCTCACTTTTACTTCACAACTCCCTTCACCACTCGAGTCAATACTCTAGAGTTTCAGTTATCACTTATACTTTCACAATTCGTTACACAACTAGAGTCAATGCTCCTTAATGTTCATAGGTCACAATTCTTTCCACAACTTTACACAACCAAAATAGAAATCTTCATCAAGGCATGCATAATACAACAAAATCATGGAAATCACAATATAAGACTCACGGTCATGCTTGACACCAACGTATAGATACTCGTCACCTTCCCTATATGTCGTACTCAACAAGAAGCAAGTAGCAGATATGACTCAACTCCTAATCCCTCAAGCTAAGGTCAGACCGAACACTTACCTCGAATGCTCCAACTCAAGTCTCGATTATAGCTTTACCTCTCGAATTCACCACCCAACCGCTCGAATCTAGTCGCAAATTACTTGAATGCGTTAATAATTACTATTGGAACTAACCCCAATGCATAAAAATAGTTTTTACAAGGCTTTTCCCAAAAAGGTCAAAAATAACCCCGGACCCACGTGGTGGAAACTCGAGGTTCGGACCAAAACCTGATTACTCATTCTCCCACGAATCCAAATATATGTTTTGTTTTGAAATCGGACCCCAAATTGAGGTCCAACTTCTCAATTTGTAGAAAACCTAGGTTCTACCCAAAACACCCAATTTCCCCATGAAACTCTTTGATTTGAAGTTGAAATCATGTTAAAAGATGTTAAGAAGTGAAGAAATTAACTTAGAAATCACTTACCAATGGTTTTGGAGAAGAAAAGTTGTCTCTTAGGTTTTGGGTTTTTGAAAAGTGGAAAACTGACTGAAAGTCTCGAATATATATACTTTTGCTGGGGGCTGGCGCGGACCGCGCAGAAATGTACCGCGGTCGCGCCGAGGGAGGGAAGAAGTGGGCTTTCTCTAAACCCACCCAGCGCGGACCGCACTGATTTGGTGCGCGGCCGCGCTGGTTGACCCTCTGAACTCCACCACGCGGACCTCATAGAAAAGCACCGCGACCACGTGGCTGCCAGCGCGGACCGCGCAAAAATGACCGCGGCCGCACTGGGGCCTGCAACATCTGAACCTGCATTTTTAAGGCTAAGACCTCCCGGGCCCCACTCAAAACTCACCCGAGCCCTCGGGGCTCCAAACCAAACATTCATATGATCTCGAAAACACTTCACAGACTTACTCATGAGATCAAATCGCCAAAATAACATCATATACATAGGATCAAGCCACAAAACTCATGATTTTCTTTCAACTTTCATAAAACTCAAATTCCCCATTTTAAGTCCGAAACACGTCATATGACGTCCGTTTTAGCCAAACTTTACAGATAGTGCTTAAAACATATTTAAGACTCGTACCGGGCATCGGAACCAAAATACGAGCCCGATACCACAGTTTTCTGATAAATTTTCTTCTTTATTTTCCTTAATAAATTTCAGGAAACATTTTCACACAAAAATTCATTTCTCGGGCTTGGGACTTCGGAATTTGATTTCGAGCACACGCCCAAATCCCATATTTTTCTACCGACCCTCTAGGACCGTCGAATCACAGGTCCGGATCTGTTTACCCAAAATGTTGACCGAAGTCAATATTATGCATATTAATATCAAAATTCATCAAATTTCTCACATAATTCGCATATTTCAATATAAAAGCTTTCCGGCTACGTGCCCGAACTGCGCACGTAAATCGAGGCAACTAAAAGCGAGGTTTTCAAGGCTTCGAAAGCACGAAACAAGGAAGAATTATGGTGATGACCCTTTGGGTCGTCACACTCGACCATACTAGGCTTTGTATCTCGACCAACTAGGGTCGCTCATAGGCGCTCGACCACAGCAGGATCGGTATATAACTTACCATCTGATCAGAGGTTGCCCAATAGAGGCATGCCCATCGATTATAGCTCGATGGTAATGAAAATACTTTTAATACTGTATATATGTAAACTCTCTGCTCTTTTGACCGGAAGAAGGAAATACTCAACTTAATATGCACTCCTGATAAGAAGAATATGGTAACTTACAAAACAAGGAAAATATATGTAATTTGCGACACTAGCAACGTATACGTAAATTCCGGGATATAAATTTTTCTCTATGCCTCGTTATCAAACTTGTGTAATTACATAATCATACTAAAATAAAGGAAAAGCTTAGCCTTAACATACTTGTAGTAGGGAAAACTTCGTATAATATTTTGTTGTAAAACATTCGTTGATTGAACGAAATTTGCCTCCGCTCCTTAGAAATTCATAGACGAAAACTTGTTTCTGGTTCTTAAAATTTTTGGAATGAAACAACAACTTTTGATTTGAGAGGAAAACGTTTCTGGTTCCTTAAGAATTTGAAGGATTTACATTCCTGAATGTTTTTGAATTCCTTTGATTCATAATGGAATTTCAAAGGGAAACATTTTCTGTTTCTTTAATGTTTTGAAAGACTAACTTTGTTTTGGAGTCACTTTTGATTCATATGAATTTTTTGGTAGATAACTTAATCCTCCAATCTTGTTTATGCCTTGGTGGCATAATAAGTGACTACTTAGTCACTCTTTATCTTGGTGGCTTCTTCCCACGTGTGTTTGGGGATAATTATTAAGTTTTTATCCGCTTATTAGTTAATCAGGTAATGTCTCGTTACCCGGTAATTGATCAATTACCCGCATAATTTAAAATTCTCCCATATTACTTAAAATTTAACTTATTTTTAATATACTTTATACGTTATACTACCGTGGTCATATGGTACCTTGCATGGTACTAGTTCATAATTATCGGGTATTATTACTTGATCCGTATTTTATCCCAAATTGGCCATTTTCAACAAAACTCATTTTCTCTAATTCGTGCATCCTTTATCCTTCATGATACTTATTTATCGCTTGTTATAAATAGCATAAATATGCTAACCTCCAGATAATATCATCCCCGAGTTTACGTCAATTTACTGAAGACAAAACTTTAACGTACAAAACAAATTACGAGATGTAACACATCCCTCTTTAAAAAGCTCTCATCCCATGATTAATACTTTCAATCAAGGGATTCAATTATATCTTTTCTTTTTCACACTTCTCCTCATTCCAACTTGTACGCAGCCAGAAAACTTACTATACATGCCATACATGGCCATTGTCTATAAATAGAAACACTTGGCTCCGCACAACTGTCCATAATAAATTCTGAGAGTTAAAAATGAGAGTTTACCTGATGACCTACTGGCCTGAGATTTTATACCCTCGAGTCATATCTCCAGTTTGAAATAGGTGGGGGTATTTAGACTTCATTTCTTGCTCTACTTACCACGTCAGCTCTTCCACCTTCTTACTTCTTCATAAAACCTTCACGGATGCTATCTCCTTATTTCATAGCTTGCGAAATTGTCGGTCTAGAATGGAAACCAGAATTTCCTCGTATGACAAGTCCTCTGTAATCTGTACATCATCTGTGGGCACCACTTCGGTAGGATCGCCAATACACTTTCATAACATAGATACATGAAAAACCGGATGAACACATTCCAATTCCGAGGGCAATTCTAACCCATAAGCTACTTGGCCTACTCTCTGAATGATCATATAAGGCCTAATATACCGTGGGCTAAGCTTGACTTACTTGCCAAACCTCATCACACCTTTCATAGGTGACACCTTTAAGAATATCCAGTCATTAACCCCGAACTCTAAATCTCGTCGACGCACGTCAGAATATGATTTTTAACGACTCTGAGCTATCAACAGTCGCTCCCGGATAAGCTTTACTCTTTCTATGACCTTCTGAACCAGGTCTGGCCCATGTAACCCAGATTCTCCAACATCAAACCACCCTATGGGAGATCTGCACCTGTGCCCATACAAAGCCTCGTACGAAGCCATCTGGATACTGGAGTGGTAACTGTTATTTATATGAAACTCGATAAAAGGTAGATGTTCATCCCAACTTCTTTTAAAATCCAGCACACATGCTCGTAACATATCCTCGAGCGTCTGAATCATGCGCTCGGTTTGTTCATCCATTTGTGGATGAAAAGCTGTGTTGAGATTCACCTGAGTTCCTAGACCTTTCTGAAATAACCTCCAAAAATATGCTATAAACTAGGCCTCACGGTCAGATATAATAGATACGGGTACTCCATGCAGTCAGATCTGACAGGTAGGAAATGAGCTGATTTCGTAATCCTGTCGACTATCACCCATATGGAATCAAACTTACAATGGGAACGAGGTAAACCCATGATAAAGTTCATTTTTATCGCCTCCCATTTCTATGTCGGGATCTCTATAGTCTGCATTATCCCTCCGGGCTTCTGGTACTCTATTTTCACCTGCTGGCAACTAGGGCATTGAGGGACTTACTCAGCAATGTTCTTCTTCATATCGTTGCACCAATACACCTCCTTAATGTCATGATACATCTCTACCGACCGAGGGTGAATAGAGTACCATGAATAATGTGCCTCTGACATAATCTTGTCTCGTAGCCCTGCTACATCTGGAACACACAAACGACCCCTGTATCTGAGAACCTTATCTCCTTTGATTTCTAACAACGGCTTCTTCTATTGGGGAACTCGCTCTCTCAATTCGACTAACTCTGGTTCCTCATATTGCCTCTCCTTTACTTCAGCTATGAGAGATGATTTTGCAATATTTTGGAGTACAGCTCCTCCATTACATGAGTCAACTAACCGAACCCCCAAATAAGCCAATTGATGAATATCTCTAGTTAATTGTCTTTTTCGGCCTATACATGTGCTAAGCTACCCATAGATCGGCGACTTAAGGCATCTGCTATAACATTAGCTTCCCTTGGATGGTAGAGAATGTTAACATCGTAGTCTTTTAATAACTCAAGTCATCGCCTCTGTCGCAAATTAAACTCTTTTTGCTTTAAGATATATTGCATGCTTTTATGATCTGTGAACACATCAACATACACCATATAAATAATGCCGCCATATCTTAAGTGCATGGATAACCGCAACTAATTTGAGGTCGTGGGTCGGATAATTCCGCTCATGCTTCTTTATCTGCCGTGAAGCATACGTAATTACTTTCCCATGTTGCATCAAGACACATCCTAACCCAACACCTAAAGCATCACAATACATGAAATAACCATTTGAACCTTCTGGAAGTGCTAGAACAGGTGTTGAGGTCAACCTGTACTTAAGCTCTTGGAAACTCTGCTCACAGGCCTTTGTCCACTAAAACTTAGTCGCTTTCTATGTCAGTTTTGTTAATGGTGCTGAAAGAGAATAAAAACCCTCTACGAACCTCCGGTAATATCCTGCTAAGCCTAGAAAGCTACGAATCTCTGTCGGAATGGTAGATCTAGGCCAAGATTTTCACAGCCTCAATCTTCTGAGTGTCTACCTTTATACCTCCGTCGGATACAATATACCCCAAGAATGCCACGGACTTTAACCAGAACTCACACTTAGAAAACTTAGCATACAATTTATTATCATAGAGGGTTTGCAGTATTGCTCGCAGGTGATCCACATGCTCATCCTCTGAACGTGAATAAACTAGAATATCATCAATAAAGACTATCACAAACAGATCCAAATATGGCCGGAATAACCTATTCATCAAGTCCATAAATATGGCAGGTGCATTTGTCAACCCGAAGGACATAACAAGGAACTCAAAGTGGCCATATCGGGTCCTAAAGGTTGTCTTGGGAATATCTTTCTCCCGAACTCTGACCTGGTGGTACCCCGACCTCAAATCTATCTTTGAAAAGCATCTAGCTCCCTGCAACTTATCAAACAAGTCATCGATCCTTGGAAGTGGATACTTATTCTATTTTGAGTGGAACATTTTTGTAAAGAAAAAAATGGTATAAAAAATATAATTTTATATAGTTATTATTATTACTACTTTCGAATATGCTTTAAATTATACATGTAAAATGAGAAAGTTTATAAGATTTTCTTTATTGTAAAGATATAAAAAGTATTTTCGCAAGAAAAGAAGGTTATCTTTTTATCATTTTAAGAATTAAGCGTACGAAAATTTGTACTCTTTATATGAGATTAGAAAACAAATTAGAAGTTGAGAAAATATATGTAGTTTTTTACACAGATGTTTTAACGAAATAATAATATATGTATTGATTTTATATGGTACAACATGACGATGATAGTAAGGTATATATAAAGTGTGTTAAAAGTGAATAGTATTTTATGTAATTTGAGATAATTCTTAATTATATGAATAATTAGTTAATTAATAATTTTTGTGCAAGATTAGTTAGTTAATTATCAAATTTTGGATAAGTCGTGAGCCCCTCCCACGTGGCAGCCATAATGGATTAACTAGATGACTCATAAATCTAGTTGAAGAGTGGCAAAATAAAGTCTTAAACACAAGACATCACATTCTTCATTTATGTGTAAAGACATGCTTAAAGGATTAAAAGGGCTGAGCTGGATTTTATTTATATTTTCATACATATCCAAGAACAATATTATTATATGTGGAGTAACATTTCTAGGAAGAAAAGGGCAACTTGAATTTGCCTACCAAGTACCGAGTAATGGGACTTGTGACTAGTGGGTAATTGTACAAAAATTTGGTGAAAGCCTAAAAGGAAAGCAAGTACTATGCATGTCTATATATAGCATGAAGAAGAGGCTATATGGAGTAATTCTAACGGGATTTCCTTCTCCACTCCACTCATCCAATTTGTCTGAATATTAGGCGTAAAATTTGGGTTATTGGAGAGTGAAAAAACTGAAAAATGCATATCAGAATTTAGAGAGACGTAATACGAGAGTTGCTACAAAAATTCATACAAGATTTCATAAGGTAATAGCAACAGGATTTTGTGGTTCTAAGGGAGAATGGTGCAACCTTTTCCAAGAATATCATACGGATTTTCCCTGCTCCAGGTATGTTAAAGTTATCTCTTCTTTCTTTTGGCATGAGTAACGATACGTAAACATAATGATGTTCCATAAGTTGTTCTACTCTTAGCAGTTAAGGATGTCTATGTTATTTATTCCCGTAAAGTGATATTCAAGAATGTTTAAGTATGTATCTAGTTCCCTATTCAGGCGTATGATAAAGATGTTAATGTTTATAATATAGCGATACGTGCATCCTCATGCATTTACCACCGTGCTATGGCCGGTTGGGCGGTCATGCATATTCATTTACCACCGCGCTATGGCCGGTCGGGCAGTTACCACCGATTGGGAAGTTATGTATCATCATTTACCACCGGTTGGGCAATTATGCATTTACCACTGAGCTACAACCGGTCGGGCAGTTACCAATGATCAGTTGGGTAGTCATGCATCATACGATATGGATAATAGTCTTAAAGAAAAGCATTGTATATATGTATGTATAATTGGAATGCATATACGGTAGCACTACAGAGATTCAGGTTGTTTCTTATATGTCTATAATTAATGTTGACACATTGTTATATTTTAGTTCTGCCTTACATACTCAGTATATTATTCATACTAACGTCCTTTTGTTGGGACGCTGCAATCACGCCTTCAGGTATAGGTAATTAGTTTGACGGTCCCTCATAGTAGATGATATTGGCATTCAGCGAAGGATCGATAAGACTCCACCTCATTTGGAGTGCAACCAAGTCTATGGGTCATCGTATCAGAGTTTTGCTACAGACTTATGGGTAGGTCGGTACCCAATCCTATTTGATGTCAAATAATCTTAGAGGATTTATAAACAGAGGTTCATTTTATACAGTATATCAGAGGCCTTGTCGTCCCCTATGTATCTATATAAATCTTTTCGAATTAGTTATGTGAGTTAAGTTCCAATATTGTTACTTATATATATAGATGTGGCCTATCATGGCCCGTGACGAGTCTTATAATAAAGAAGGATAAGGTACGTGGCGCTTGGTTGAGTAGGAACCGGGTGCTAGTCGTGGCCCTCCGATTTGGGTCGTGACAAAGTGGTATCAGAGTGGGTCATGTCCTAGGGAGTCTACAAAGCCGTGCCTAGTAGAGTCTCATTTATGAGTGTGTTGCGCGCCACATTTATAATTGAGAGGCTATAGGGCATTTAGGAAATGTTACCCTTTTTTGTCTCTAGATCATGCCATAGAGCTGAGTCGTAAGAAGTTAGTGTGAAGCTTTCGCCAAATTTCGTATGCACCAGAGGTACATGTATCACAGTAGAGCTTTAAGGCATAATTTCCACCTATGTGGAAGGGAGGTTATGAAAGAGACAGAATATACGATTTGAGATTGAAAGGTAAGTAAGATAAAGGTAAAGAAGATACGAGATACTCAAGTACAAAAGATGTGAATTGTCAAGACTTCAAGTAGAGGTTGGGTTTTTGTTTAAGTTTATAGAAGAGACTTTGGCAAAAATTTTGTAAGTTTCTAGGAGTTAACATTCGAGGACGAATGTTCTAAAGGGGGGAAGGATGTTACACCCTGTAAGTTTAATAACCTTGATACCTGAAAAAAAATGATTTAAAAAATATAATTTTATGTAGTTATTATTATTACTACTTTCGAATATGCTTTAAATTATACACGTAAAATAAGAAAGTTTATGAGATTTTTTTTATTGTAAAGATATAAATTATTTTTTTCGCAAGAAAAGAAGGTTATCTTTTTACCATTTTAAGAATTAAGTGTACGAAAATTGTACTCTTTATATGAGATTAGAAAAAAAAAAATAGAAGTTGAGCAAATATATGCATTTTTTTACACGGATGTTTTAACGAAATAACAATGTATGTATTGATTTTATACGGTATCACATGGCGATGATAGTAAGGTATATATAAAGTGTGTTAAAAGTGGGTAGTATTTTAAGTAATTTGAGATAATTCTTAATTATGTGAATAATTAATTAATTAATGATTTTTGTGCAAGATAAGCTAGTTAATTATCATAATTTGGATAAATCGTGAGTCCCCTCCCACGTGTCAACCATAATGGATTAACTAGATGACTCATAAATCTAGTTGAAGGGTGGCAAAATAAAGTCTGTAACACAAGACATAACATTCTTCATTTATGTGTAAAACATGCTTAAAGGATTAAAAGGGCTGAATTGGAGCCCTATTTTTAAGTTGTCATTTTTATTCATATTTTCATACATATCCAAGAACAATATTATTTTATGTGGAGTAACATTTCTAGGAAGAAAAGGGCAACTTGAATTTGCCTACAAAGTACCGAGTAATGGGACTTGTGACTAGTGGGTAATTGTACAAAAAATTGGTGAAAGCCTAAAAGGAAAGCAAGTATTATGCATGTCTATATATAGCATGAAGAAGAGGCTATATGGAATAATTCTAACGGGATTTCCTTCTCCACTCCACTCATCCAATTTGTCTGAATATTAGGCGTAAAATTTGGGTTATTGGAGAGTGAAAAAACTGAAAAACACATACTCCCTCCGTTTCAATTTATGTGAACCTATTTGATTGGGCACGAAGTTTAAGAAAAGAAAGAAGACTTTTGAACTTGTGATGTAAAATGAGGCACATATATTTTGTGTGGCTATAAATCGTTGCATAAAGATAAATTGTTTCCAAATAAGGAAAGGGATCATTCTTTTTGGCACACACCAAAAAGTAAATAGGTTCATATAAATTGAAACGGAGGGAGTATTAGATTTTAGAGAGACGTAATACGAGAGTTGCTACAAAATTCATACAAGATTTCATAAGGTAATAGCAACGGGATTTTGTGGTTCTAAGGGAGAATGGTGCAACCTTTTCCAAGAATATCATAAGGATTTTTCCCTGCTCCAGGTATGTTAAAGTTATCTCTTCTTTCTTTTGGCATGATCCAAGTAACGATACGTAAACGTAATGATGTTCCATAAGTTGTTCTACTCTTAGCAGTTAAGGATGTCTATGTTATTTATTCCCATAAAGTGATATTCAAGAATATCTAAGTATGTATTTATTTCCCTATTGAGGCGTATGATAAAGATGTTAATGTTTATAATATAGTGATACATGCATCTTCATGCATTTACCACCGTGCTATGGTCGGTTGGGCGGTCATGCATATTCATTTACCACCGTGCTATGGCCAGTCGGACAGACATGCATATTCATTTACCATTGTGCTATGGCCGGTCGGGCAGTCACACATTTATTACCGCGCTACGGCCGATCAGGTAGTCATACATTTACCACCGCGCTACGTCCGGTTGGGCAGTTAACACCGGTTGGGCAGTTATGTATAATTATTTACCACCGGTTGGGCAGTTCATACATTTACCACTGTGCGATGGTCGGTCGGGCAGTTACCACTGATCAGTTGGGCAGTCATGCATCAAACGATATGGATAATAGTCTTAAAGAGAAGCATTGTATATATATAAGTATAATAAGTATGTATTTACAGTGACACATCAGAGATTTAGGTTGATTGTTTCTTATATGTTATTAATTAATGTTGATATATTGTTATGTTTCAGTTCTGCCTTTCATACTCAGTACATGATTCATAATGACATCTTTTTGTTGGGGACGCTGCATTCATGCCTGCAGGTATAGATAATTAGTTTGACGAGCCCTCAAAGTAGACAAGATTGGCATTCAGCGAAGGATCGGTAAGACTCCACCTCATTCGGAGTGCAACCGAGTCTATGGGTCATCGTATCAGAGTTTTGCTACAGACTTATGGGTAGGTCGGTACCCTGTCCTATTTGATGTCAAATAATCTTAGAGACTTTGTAAATAGAGGTTCATTTTATACAGTATATCAGAGGCCTTGTCGGCCCCTATGTATCTATATAAATCTTTTCGAATTAATTATGTGAGTTAAGTTCCAATATTATTACTATATATATATATATATATATATATATATATATATATATATATATATATATATATATGGCATGTTGTAGCGTGAAGCCCTATAATAAAGAAGGATATGGTACGTGGCGCTTGATTGAGTACGCATCGGGTGCTAGTCGTGGCCCTCCGATTTGGGTCGTGACACAACTGATCAAACAAGTAGTCTGTCATTGGAAGGGGATACTTATTCTTAATAGTTACCTTGTTCAGTTGCCAATAAGCGATACACATCCTTAGCAAGCCGTCTTTCTTCCACACAAACAGTACCGTTGCACCCCAAGGTAAAGTATTGGGCCTGATGAAACCTTTCTCCAGCAAATCTTTTAACTGCTCCTTCCATTTGGCAGGGGCCATTCTATATGGAAGGATGGATATTGATTGCATTCCCGGAAGCAAATCGATGCCAAAATTAATCTCTCGCTCTGGAGGAATACTTGGAAGTTCATCTGGAAATACATTCGCGTATTCCTTTACTAATGGAATAGACTAAAGTATAGGTATCTCACCATCTGCATCATTAACCCGTACAATATGATAAATTCACCCTTTTGCGATCATTTTCCTCGCCTTCAGGTAGGAAATAAACCTACCTCTAGGTGTCGCTGTATTACCTACCCATTCAAGGACTGGCTCACCCAGAAAATGAAATCTGCCCGCCTTTGCTTGACAATCAACTGTGGCATAACAAGCTGCCAACCAGTCCATGCCCATGATAACATCAAAATCCAACATCTCTAGCTCAACTAGGTCGACTGAGGTCCGACGACCACAAACTGATATCGTACAACATCGGTAAATGCATCTAGCGATAATCGATTCTCCGACCGGTGTAGATACCGCAAAAAATCACATAGTATTTCAAGCACTATACCAAATTTCCGCACGGCAAATGGGGTAATACATGATAAAGTAAATCCTGGGTCTATCAAGGCATAAACATCGTGAGAACAAATGGTCAACATACCTATCACAATGTCTAGTGAGGACTCTTGGTCCTGTCGACCTGCTAGCACATAGATACGATTCTGGCTACCACCTGAACTGGACCCTCTACCTCTGCCTTGACCTCTTCAAGCCGAAGATTGAGACTCGCGCCCTGAAGGATGCACGGACATAGCTGATCCTGTTGCTGAAATCGTTGGTTGCGCCATTCCCCCAAAATCTCTATTTGGGAAATCTCGCATCATATGCCCCGGAAGTCCACATGTATAGCAAGCATCAGAACTAGCTCGGCATTGGCCCAATATCCTCTATCGCAGATGGTACACCGCGGCGTAATTGGACATGTCTTCCTTGAACCTTGTTGTCGCTGCAAACTTGACGCCTGGGAGATCTCACCTGGTCCTGACTGAGTATAACAGTCATAATTGTAACCCTTTAGCTGAGGTGGCGGAGGTCTAGGTGGCCGTTCGAAGTACTGGGGCATGTAACTATCCTGAGGTTGCTCCTGAGACCTGGAAAATCTCATCCTCTTACACTGCCATGACTCAGTCCTCTCCGTACTCTCCTGCCGACACCTACCCCTCTCTCTATTCTGAGCAAATTCCTGAATATAGGAGATATCCATACTATCCTGCAATACAGTAGTGGCACACGCCTCGGTCAACTCTGGGGCCAATCCTGCTATAAACATGTGGATTCTATCTTGCATAGTAGCAACTATGGATGGTACATATCTGGCCAATGAGTCAAAATGGAGACTATATTCTCAAACACTCATATTGCCCTGCTTGAAGGCTAGAAAGTGATCGAGTCGGGCCTGTCGAATCTCTCGTGGTAAGTACTAGTCAAGGAAGGCATCTGAAAAATTGTCCCAAATAGCTGGAGGTGCATCACGTCCCCTGGACCTTTCGTATCCCTCATACCAAAGGATGGCTATATCTCGGAGTCGAAAAGTTGCTAACTCAACTGCCTCTTTCTCCGTGGCATGCATAACCCGAAAAATCCTATGAAGCTGATCTATGAAATTTTGCGGGTCCTCTCTCTGATCTGTCTCCGCGAACTCTAGGGGATTCAAAGAAATAAACTCTCGGACCCTTGAACTCCCAGATCCCTAAGAATGTCCTGCACTAGCGGATGCCCTAGCCTGTTGCAGGGTAGCTACCAACTGTGCCAACAAATGCACCGCACTCCTCAAGTCCTGATCTTATGAAAGCGGAGGGGGAACTGGATGTGCGGTCTCCTTAGGAATCTCCTCAGGTGTCGGAGGAGCCGGTAATCGCTAGGTAGGGGTCTCTCTCTGCGACTCCGATTGGGCCCCATCTGCTGGGGGTACCGTGCTAGTCCCCTCACCTACTACTGTTTCTCTCCTCTGGCAAGCCATAGTCTTCCTAGTTACCGTCATCTGTGCATGCAAACATCAACACATAAGTTTAACTCAAATTTTCTATAACTCAGTGCTACTACAACACGATTTAGATTTGAAAGAAGGGTAACCAATTCCTAATTGCCCTGTGGTCCCCTGCTTATATAATGTGGTGCATCACACATTTATAAATACGACCCTACTAGACACGGCTTGTAGACTCCCCAGGACAGAACTGCTCTATTACCACTTTGTCACGTCTCGAGCCCCGGGGGCGAGACTGTGTCACGACACCAAATACTCGGGCGTGATGGCACCTGTCATGCCCCAAAAACCGAGGAGGGCGACCGGTGCTCAACCGAGTAAACCCGACTGAGCAAGCCCGTTAGGTTTTTGTTCTACCCAAACTAATTCATGAATATCATACTTTGTAAATTTATCATTAACGAGTTCCATTTCATTTCCATTAGCAACTTTATTCATAATTTTCAAAATATTACAAGTTTTATAAATCTTTGCCAAACATCAAGATTTCTAACTCAATTTTCCATTATCAAACACCACCCACAACCTGTCTACGGAGCCTCTAAATACAACTGGAGAGTAATATAGAAATACCGGCAACAAGGCTCCGGTTATACCTCAAAATACAAAGTACATGAGAAACACAAGATACAAGACCCCGAAATTAAGTGGGGCTCACCAAGTCAACTGGAAAGAGTGCACTGCTATTACTGATCGATGCCGCCTGTTGTGGGATCACATGTATCAATTAAAGATACAGCGCCCCCGGCAAAAGGGATTTTAGTGTCGTCGAATAGCACTAGTATGTATAGCTAGAAGTCCACTTTCAAAATAGAATAACCACATAAGAAAGGAAATCATAGCACGTAAAGCAACTATAAAATGTCCCATGGATTTACATTTCAGGTTTTTATTATACTTACCTCACTCTGAACTTCCTTGGGGTCAATTCAACCATATTAACTATACGTGGGATACAAAATATAATATAATCACAACAACATGTATAAGCAAGGGCAACGAAATAGAAACCACCCACCGTTTGTGTTAAATAGGCATCTCCACAAACCATTTGATCCTTTCTTGTTATACACATATATGTTTTAGAGATCGTTAGTAAGGTTCGCATATTATATTATACACCTATGTGTTTCATAGCCCGTCCATAGGGTCCACATATTATATTATACACCTATGTATTTCATAGCCCGTCCATAGGGTCCATATATCATATTATACACCTATGCGTTTCATAGCCCGTCCATAGGATCCACATATCATATTATACACCTATATGTTTCATATCCCGTCCATAGGGTCCACATATTATATTATACACCTATGCGTTTCATAGCATGTCCATATGGTTCCACATATCATATTATACACCTATGTGTTTCATAGCACGTCCATAGGGTCCACATATCATATTATACACCTATGCGTTTCATAGCCTGTCCATAGGATTCACATATTATATTATACACATATGCGTTTCATAGCCCGTCCATAGTATCCACATATCATATTATACACCTATGTGTTTCATAGCCCGTCCATAGGGTTCACATATTATATTATACACCTATGCGTTTCATAGCCCGTCCATAGGGTTCACATATTATATTATACACCTATGCGTTTCATAGCCCGTCCATAGGGTTCACATATTATATTATACACCTATGCATTTCATAGCCCATCCATAGGGTCCACATATCATATTATACACCTATGTGTTTCATAGCCCGTCCATAGGGTTCACATATTATATTATACACCTATGTGTTTCATAGCCCGTCTAGTAAGGTTCGCATATTATATTATACACCTATGTGTTTCATAGCCCGTCCATAGGGTCCACATATTATATTATACACCTATGTGTTTCATAGCTCGTCCATAGGGTCCACATATTATATTATACACCTATGCATTTCATAGCCCGTTCATAGGGTCCACATATTATATTATACACCTATGTGTTTCATAGACCATCCATAGGATCCACATATTATATTATACACCTATGCATTTCATAGCCCGTCCATAGGGTTCACATATTATATTATACACATATGCATTTCATAGCCCGTCCATAGGGTCCACATATTATATTATACACCTATGTGTTTCATAGCCCGTCCATAGGGTTCACATACTATATTATACACCTATGCGTTTCATAGCCCGTCCATAGGATCTACATATCATATTATACACCTATGCATTTCATAGCTCGTCCATAGGGTTCACATATTATATTATACACCTATGCGTTTCATAGCTCGTCTATAGGATTCATATATTATATTATACACCTATGTGTTTCATAGCCCGTCCATAGGGTTCACATATCATATTATGCACCTATGCGTTTCATGGCACGTCCATAGGATCCACATATCATATTATGCACCTATGCGTTTCATGGCCCGTCCATAGGGTTCACATATTATATTATACACCTATGCGTTCCATAGCCCGTCCATAGGGTTCACATATCATATTATACACCTATGTGTTTCATAGCCCGTCCATAGGGTCCACATATTATATTATACACCTATGTGTTTCATAGCTCGTCCATAGGGTCCACATATTATATTATACACCTATGTGTTTCATAGCTCGTCCATAGGGTCCACATATTATAATATACACTTATACGTTTCATAGCCCGTCCATAGGGTTCACATATTATATTATACACCTATGTGTTTCATAGCCCGTCCATAGGGTTCACATATTATATTATACACCTATGCATTTCATAGCCCATCCATAGAGTCCACATATTATATTATACACCTACGTGTTTCATAGCCCATCCATAGGATCCACATATTATATTACACTCCTATGCGTTTCATAGCCCGTCCATAGGGTTCACATTCTTCACATATCCTCAATTTACCAAGAATAGCATATTGAACACATTGAGATACACATTTCACATATATCTTGCAACACCAATTCCTCTGAAATAACAAGTACTATATCAATCAAATTCCGGACTTACAATATTTGCATGGATACCATGGGAGCTCGATTTCTACCTTTCATATCGTACTTAGTTTCATTGGTACCTTTAGCTACGCACAACATCATTAATTTTTTTGCTCTTTTTGGCCATACATACGATTCTTCTTTCATGGCGCAATGGCAATATTTCATATTCCACAATGCACTTATTTCACTTCCAAACATCTTTATATTTTACCAACAATACATTTTCAATCAAGACTTTAGGTATACATATGAGCAATTATGAGCCTTAAGCATATCGAACTTTCTCACACAATTTGGCATACAAGCCTTCATTTGAAACACGACACAAAGTCGTAACATTTTATTACGCAATCCATACTTTGTCATATATCTTCATTCATAAGCTCATTTCAGAATAGTCAAGTTTATAGGTAATAACTCGGAATATAGAAATTAGAAATTTTGAGCCAACCATACTTGAACTTACGAAAACATTTATGGAATTTGATTCTAGGAGAGAAAGTTTAGCCAGCATACCTCAATAGAGATTTCCTTAAATTCTTACAAAATTCCAGGACTCTTAGCAACTTCAATCTATTTTGAAAACATAACAATCTGAACCAAAATTAGGAAGATGATCATAATTCTAGCTCATTTGAGCATTTTATCAAACACTAGTTGTGCATCTTGATTTCAAAGCTCTTCTACAAGATTTTCTTCATTCCCCAACCCAATCTTTACTTATTTGTGTTCAACAATCTTTCCACAAACTTAATTTGTATATGCATGTATACATAATACTATTACACCCAAGAATCATACCTCAATAACCCATCGTATACCCCAAACTCGAAATTAAAGTCCAGTGTATAGATCCTTACCACTTAGATGAAGATCTTGAGGGATTTCTTGTTGGATTTCAATGATTGGACAAGAGTTTTGATGAACAAGGCACTTGAGCTTCTTCCTCCCTCTAGAATTGCTCATCCCTCTCTCTAAAAGCACCAGAATATCCCAAAAACAAAAACCCCAAACGAGTTAAATGAAATGGAGTTCGGGTCTTAAAACCCCATTTTTGTACATCCGCGGTGCATGGGACACTGCGGGGCATGGGGAGGCTGTAAAAAATGTGTCTGGAAATGAAATTTCGAATCATTCTGGAATTCCCTATAGGCGCGGCGCGCCAGGCGCCGCATGGGGCGGCGCGGTAGTACAATTTTCGGCAGTATTTGGTAATTTGGTCATAACTTCTTGTATGAGTGTCCAAATGATGAACGGTTTGAAGCGTTACAAACTAGATTCGAAAATATTTCATTTGATAGGTTGTTCATCACATAACTCCTTATATTTATTCAGATATTCTCGTCCAAAGTTTGGTCTTGTGCGTGCTCATTCAAAACTTTCGTCTATAATGAAAATTTTCAACTTGGCTTGGACTTAGGCCTCTTCTTAGACCCCAAATCACTTATAATATGCCTCATACATTTATTATCATATCCAATTGATATCCATCATATTAATAGTCCTCGTTCGCAGACAAAACAATATAATTAGCACACGTCAACTTTCTTAATAGCGCTTAAGTACTTCAATTTTTTTCCGGGGTGTTACAACACCTATCACATTACTAGGCAAGCCAACCCAAACATCGATCATAACCCTTTTTCTTTTAATAAATAATTTTCTAACACGGGTTTAAATACCAAATTTTTCATAATAAATGTTTAAAACAATTAATATGGGCGGAAGTCAATAAAACATAAGACAACACAACTCAAACATCTGGTGTCACAAGTCTAGAGCCTCTAAATACACAACCGTCTGTCTAATACATCATAAGTCCAAAAAAATGCAAAAAAGAAAAAGATAGGAAGGAGGAAAGTAGGGATGCAGATGCCATGCAGTCACCTTGCAATCTCCGGTAAACTCTGGATAAGTTGAGGACCCTTACTCTGCTGCTCGGGCACCTGGATCTGCACACAAGGTGCAGGGAGTAACGTGGGTACACCAACTCAGTAAGTAACTAAAGTAAATAAGGTCTGAAAGTAGCGACGAGCAGTTAAAATCATATAAAGGAATAAACAATAGAATAACGGATCAAACTCCACAGTTTAAACCCAGTTTCATCATAAAATATCCAGTTTAAGTTGGAATACTTGATATCATATACTTAGAAATTTTTCAACAGAGGCTTATTTTAAAAGAAGAGTGAAATCCGTGAAAATATCATAAATGGGCCCCTCGGGTAAGGTATCACTCAGTCTATGGCCTCTCGGGAAACCTGTCATTCACTCGTGACTCAACTTTCGTCACTCAGTACTCACTCTCAGCACTCAGGCTTATTAATATCTCATAATAATAATAATAATCACAGTAACTGTTGTGGCGTGCAGCCCGATCCATAATTTATAGTCGACTACGCTCACTGGGGGTTTACAGACTCCGGAGGGGCTCCTACAGCCCAAGCGTCATATCGCTACGGCGTGCAGCCCGATCCATATAAGTATCGTTGCGGCGTGCAGCCCGATCCATAATTCATACATATATAAATATCCTCACCATTAGGTTCTCAACCTCTCTCAGTCATTAGCCTCACAGCCTCTCGGGCACAGCAGTAGAAATTAGGGAACTCAATCCAAACAGTCCTCACATTTAGGAAGTAGAGTGATAAAACCAGTTTTAAACATTAAACAAGTAAAACATGACTGAGGATATGCTTTAAAACAAGTAGAGTGAGGAAAAACCGAAAAAATGCCCCTAAGGGTATCAACAGGTCGGCACAAGGCCCCAAACATGGCATACATCCCATTATACAGTATAATGACTAAAGTACGGAATATCATAGAGTTTCAAATTAAATACGCGGCTTAATAGTCGCTACGGGACAGACCAAGTCACAATCCCTACCGGATCACTCCCACACGCTCGTCACCTAGCATGTGTGTCGCCGCATTTATCAAAACAATTCAAATACCGGGGTTTTGTACCCTCAGTTCCACATTTACAATGGTTACTTACCTCAAACCGGAAAAACACTACTCAGCGATGTCTTTGCCTCTCACCTCGTCCTCCACTCAGGCCTAATCTATTCAAAATCCATTGACGAGTCCATCAACGGGATCCTTTTCCTTCCACGAGTCCATACATATCAAGAATACTGAAATCGGAGTCCAAATGACCCCTCAATTCCCATTTTAAAGTCTCTTAATCTCAAGCCCTAATCCCCAATTTTACTTCCTAAATCTCCACTAATACCACGATTAAACAATGAAAAAATGATCATAAATCCAAATAATGAAGCTTAGGGAACTTACCCAACTGATTCCCTTCGATCTTCCCTTGAAATCACTACCCTAGCTCGCTTCCCGTCTTAAAAAATGGAGAACTTAGCAAAATTTCGCGAAGGAAACAATATATACCTTCTGGACAAGGGATTCCGCACCTGCGGCCCAGTTACCGCTTCTGCGGTACCACATTTGCGGTCAATGAGCCGCTTCTGCGGCTTTCACTTAAAAGTCCCAAAATCGCATCTGCGACCAAGTAGCCGCACCTGCGCCATCTCAGGTGCGGTAAGCCCACCGCATCTGTGGCTTCTGCCCTTCTCCTCTTTGACTGCTTATGTGGTCCTTTCCTCACATCTTCGGCATCACACTTGCAGTCCCCAATCCGCAGGTGCGGAAATACCAATGCAAAAAATCTGCAGCTTCACCAAAAATCTCAAACTCTCCGTCAACCATCTGAAATCACACCGAGGCCCCCCGGGACCTCAACCAAAAGCACCAACATATCCCAAAACCTTATTCAAACTTATATCAATCTTTAAAACACCTCAAACAACAAAGAATCAACCAAAACATATCGGATTAAAGCCTAAGTTTCCAAAATCTTCTAAACTACGCTTTTGATCAAAAACTCAACCAAACCACATCCGAATGACCTGAACTTTTACACACACATCCCAAATGATATAACAGAACTATACAACTCTCAGAATTCCATTCCGGCCCTATATCAAAATCTCACCTATCAATCGGAAATCGCCAAAAATCCAATTTCGCCAATTCAAGCCTAAATCTACTCCGGACCTCCAAAACTCATTCCGAACATGCTCCTAAGTCCCAAATCGCCTCCCAAAGCTAACCGAACTATTGGAACTCACATCCGAGCCCTCTAACACATAAGTCAACATCCGGTTGACTTTTCCGACTTAAGCTTCCTCAAAAGAGACTAAGTTTCTCAAACCTTACCAAATCATTTCTAAACCCGAACCAATCAACCCGATCACATATAAAACCATTAGACAAAGCAATAAGAAGCAAAAATGGGGGAAACAGAGCGGTAACTCATGAGATGACTTGTCGGGTCGTCACAGACCGGCACCTAGTGCCTCATCTATCCTTGCGTACCACTTGCGACTAAGAGAATCTGAACATATAATGTCATACTTTGGCAATGGGCCACATTACAAGATAATGTCCGATACAAAATATAAAACTAAATGGAGACTAACGCTGACTAATGTCAACATAAAGCTGGGCCGGCAAGGCCGTCATAATTACTACAACTGACAAACCAACAAAATATACGTACAGGGCCTACAAGCCCAACATACTGCACTAACTGACAAGATATGTCTACAAGCCTCTACTGATAGATGTACTGGGATCGGAACAGGGCCCCAACCTACCCATAACCTATCCACATATATACACAAGATATACACCACACTACTAGACTCGACAACTCCGAAAAAAGGGGAGCTTACCGATAAAGCTGAACTCGGACAACACCTACTGAGGAGGTCTACCCGTCTGTCTGTCTGAACCTGCACGCATGAAATGCAGCGCCCCCAGAAAGGGACGTCAGTACGAAATAATGTACCAAGTATGTAAGGCAATATACTGAAGCTAAAACTGAACTGATAATATAATAACTAAAAACAACTGGGGGTCAAAGAAAATCTGAAGATATGCTCATCTGCTGATGCTAACTCAACTCTCTCAATATAGTGAGTAAAATAGTTGCCCGGCCCTATAAAGCTCGGTATATATATATATAACTGCTCTGCCGTAGTAGGCTCGCTCATTGGCGCTCGGCCATACTGGGCTCTGTATCTCAACCAACTGGGCTCGCTCATAGGCGCTCGGCCATAGCAGGCTCGGTATATAACTTACCATCTGATCAGAGGTTTCCCAATAGAGGCCTGCCCATCGATTATAGCTCGATGGTAATGAAAATACTTTTAATATTGTATATATGTAAACTTTCTGCTCTTTTGACCGGAAGAAGAAAATACTCAATTGAATATGCAGTCCCGATAAGAAGAATATGGTAACTTACAAAACTAGAAAAATATATGTAATTTGCGAGACTAGCAATATATACGTAAATTCTGGGATACGAATTTTTCTCTATGCCTCGTTATCAAACTTGTGTAATTACAATATCATGCTAAAATGAAGGAAAAGCTTAGCCTTAACATACCTGGAGCAGGGAAAACTTCGTATAATATTTTGTTGGAAAACCTTCATTGATTGAACGAAATTTTCCTCCGCTCCTTAGAAATTCATGGACGAAAACTTGTTTCTGATTCTTAAAAAATTTGGAACGAAACAACAAATTTTGATTTGAGAGGAAAACGTTTCCGGTTCCATAAGAATTTGAATGATTTACGTTCTTGAATGTTTTTGAATTCCTTTGATTCATATTGGAATTTCAAAGGGAAACGTTTTTTTTTTCTTTAAAGTTTTGAAAGACTAACTTTGTTTTGGAGTCATTTTTGATTCATATGGATTTTTTGGAAGATAACGTAATCCTCCAATCTTGTTTATGCCTAGGTGGCATAATAAGTGACTACTTAGTCACTCCTTATCTTGGTGGCTTCTTGCCACGTGTGTTTGGGGATAATTATCAAGTTTTTATCCGTTTATTAGTTAATCGGGTAATGTTTTGATACCCGATAATTAACTTATTACCCGCATAATTTATAAATTGTTTCAAATTACTTAAAATTCAACTTATTTTTAATATACTTTATATATACTATATACGTTATACTACCGTGGTCATATGGTATCTTGCATGGTACTAGTTCATAATTATCGGGTATTATTACTTGATCCGTATTTTATCCCAAATTGGCCATTTTCAACAAAACTTGTTTTCTCTAATTCGTGCATCATTTATCATTCATGATACTTATTTATCGCTTGTTACAAATAGCATAAATATGCTAACCTCCCGATAATATCATCCCCGAATTTACGTCAATTTACTGAAGACGAAACTTTAACGTACGAAAAAACGCGAGATGTAACAATTTGTGTACTTCGGCAGCATCTATGACAATGAATTTAGCTTCTATACATTCATAATGTCTCTGAAAATTCCAAAAATTATAAACAACAACAGAGAAGACGAGCGAACTTATCATTGAAATACCAAAAACGTATCGGATGATTCTATTCCAATTTATTTTTTATATGTATTTTTCCATTATATATGCCTTCTTTTGTTAAAAAAGTTCATATGTATATCTTGCCTTTGTTATAAATATATTATATTATGGATGTTCATTTAGTACTCCGTTGTAAATAAGCTTCCTGAAGAAGCTTATCCATGTGGGACTCCGCCGTAAATATGTTTATTAATTTAGTACTCTATTGGAAATAAGCTTCTTGAAGAAGCTTATCACTTCGGTACCCGGTTATGGATAAATATTACCTCCGGTAGAAGATTATCCATATCAGGTATAATAAGTTTATCCTTTCGATACCCGGTTATGGATAAACATTACCCCCGGTAGAAGATTATCCATACCTGGTACATGAGCTTATCCTTTCAATACTCCGTTATGGATAAACATTGCTCTCAGTAGAAGATTATCCATATCTGGTATACTAGCAGCTTACACCACAACTTGTAGTAGCAGCTTACGCAGCAGCTTGCAGGAGCAGCATACACAACAACTTTCTTTCTTCTATAAATAAAAGAGATTACAGTTCATTATGTACGTCAGTTTGAATTCTAATAATATAACAGTTTCTCTCTATACTTGTCTTTACGTTACAGTCTTTATTTTATAACACGTTATCAGCACGAGACTCTATCATCTCGAGCAAATACTTTGAAGTATTAGAGGTACGAACTTTCTTTTCCTAAATAATGTCAAATCTTTCTAAACATGAATTTGTAGCCCTGGATATATCGGGCAAAAGCTACATGTCTTGGGTGCTTGATGCTGAAATTCATCTTGATGCGATGGGTCTGACAGACACCATCAAAGACAAAAATCAGGCATCAAACCAAGACCGTGTCACAGCAATGATATTCCTACGTCATCACCTTGATGAGGGCCTGAAAATGGAGTATCTTACTATTAAAGATCCAGTAATATTGTGAAATAATTTAAAAGTTAGATATGACCACATGAAGATGGTCGTTCTTCCACAGGCACGATATGATTGGACTCATCTAAGGCTACAAGATTTTAAATCTATCAGTGAGTATAATTCTGCTATGTTCAGAATTATTTCCCAATTGAAATTATGTTGTGATAATATTACTGATCATGATATGTTGGAGAAAACTTTCACCACTTTTCATGCCTCGAATATGCTCCTGCATCAGCAATATCGAGAGATGAGATTTAAAACGTATTCTGAACTTATCTCACATTTTCTTATAGCCGAGCAACATAATGGGCTATTAATGAAAAACCATGAAAACCGACCTACTGGTTCTTGTCCATTCCTGGAAGTGAATGAGACGAACTTCCACCAAGCTAAATGTGGAAGAGGTCGTGGCCCCAGTCGTGGTCATGGTCGTGGTCAGGGAAGAAACCCCAATCATGGTAATAATAATGCACCAAAGAAGTCTCCTCACCACTAGCAGTGGAAAAGGAAGGAACAAAAGCATGAAGCGGTGCAAGCACCAAATGCAGAAAATTCATGCTATAGATGTGGAGGAAAAGGGCACTAGTCACGTACCCGTCGTGTGCCAAAGCACCTGGTTAAGCTTTATCAAGCCTCCCTGAAGAAGACAGAGAAAAATGCTGAAGCAAATTTTATTTCTGAAGATAATTTAGACTTCATGCCTTTGGATGTAGCTGATTACTTTGCACTCCCAGAAGGAGAAACAAGTCCTGTAATCAGTAGTGAATCTGTAGAAATGTAAATATTTTATTTTTTGTTGTTTGTAATAGATAGTATGGTTATGTAATTGTTGTACATAAATAAAAGTTATGCTTTGATAATGATGTTTACTATAATATATTTTATTTATGTTATTTTGAAGAATATGGATAACCCTCAAATTATGTTTGGATCAAAGACAAATCATGAAGATATTTGTGTTATTGATAGTGGAACAACTCATGCCATATTCAACGATCAGAAATACTTTTCTTATTTGCATAAGGAAAAGGCAATATTTCAACAATTTCTGGTAATATAAGTTTGATTGAAGGCTCCGGAAGAGCGATTATATTTCTGTCTAAGGGAATAAAACTTATTATAGACAATGCATTGTTCTCCTCCAAGTCCCGAAGAAACTTGTTGAGTTTTATAGATATCAGCCGAAATGGGTATCATGTTGAGACAATAGATGAAATGAACAGGGAATATCTTTGTATTACAAAGAATATTTCTGGCCAGAAATGCATTGTAAAAAAGTTACCAACTTTATCTTCTGGCTTATACTATTCAAAAATTAGTACAGTTTAAGCACACTCTATCGTAAACCAGAAGTTTACGGATTCAAATACTTTTGTGCTTTGGCATGGCCTTTTGGGCCAGCCTGGATCAATAATGATGAGACGAATTACTGAAAATTCGAGTGGGCATCCATTAAAGAACCTGAAGATTCTTACAAATGACAAATTTTCTTGTTATGCTTGTTATCAAGGCAAAATGATCACTAGACCATCACCAATGAAGGGTGACATTGAATCCCCTGCCTTTTTAGAGCGTATACATGGAGATATATGTGGACCTATTCACCCACCAAGTCGGTTGTTTAGATATTTTATGGTCCTAATAGATGCATCTTCAAGATGGTCTCATATGTGTCTACTATCATCTTGCAACCTGGCGTTTGCAAAGCTATTAGCCCAAATACTTCGATTAAGGGCACAATTCCCAGATTATCCTATAAAAGCTATTCGCCTTGATAATGCTGGAGAATTCTCATCTCAAGCTTTTGATGATTATTGTCTATCAGTAGGGATAAAAGTTGAACATCCTGTAGCTTATGGTCATACTCAAAATGGCCTTGCAGAGTCATTTATTAAACGCCTGTAATTGATAGCAAGGCCACTACTTATGAAAACAACATTGCCCACTACTGTTTGGGGCCTTGCTATCTTTCATGCAGTATCACTTATCCGTCTCAGACCGATACATTATAATAAATATTCTCCATCACAATTAGTTTTTGGTCATGAACCAAATATTGCCCATCTACGAATTTTCGGATGTGTTGTATATATGCCAGTAGCACCACCACAGCGCAGTAAGATGGGACCACAGAGAAGGATAGGAATATATGTTCGGTTTGAATCACTCTCTATTATTCGCTATCTTGAACCATTGATAGGAGATTTATTTACTACTCGATTTGCATATTGTCGGTTTGATGAAACACATTTCCCACAATTAGGGGGAGAGAAAAAGAAAATCAAAAGAGAAATTGTGTGGAAAGTTTCATTTTTGCATATAATGTTGCACTTAATATCATGCAAGAGAGTGAGGATCTTGAACCTCGGTCTGTCGAAGAATGTCGACAAAGATCTGATTGGCCAAAATGGCAAGAGGCAATTCAATCGGAATTATAGTCACTTGCTAAAAGAGAGGTCTTTGGACCAGTAGTCCAAACACCCGCTGGTATAAAACCAGTTGGTCATAAATGGGTTTTTGTGCGAAAAAGGAATGATAAAAATGAAGTTGAAAGATACAAAGCTCGCCTTGTTGCACAAGGATTCGCACAACGACCTGGAGTCGATTTTGATGAAACATATTCACCTGTTATGGATGCCATAATATTTCGATATCTCATCAGTTTAGCACTGCATGAAAAACTTGAAATACATCTAATGGATGTAGTTACAGTTTATCTGTACGGTTCACTTGATAATGAAATTTATATGAAAATCCTTGAAGGATTTAAAATGCCTGAAGCGAATTCAAAATCTCAGAAAATTTATTCAATTAGATTACAAAGATCTTTGTACGGTTTAAAGCAATCTGGGCGTATGTGGTATAATCGCCTTAGTGAATATTTGTTGAAAGAAGGTTACATAAATGATGTTATTTGTCCATGTATTTTATAAAGAAAATAGCATCATAATTTGTTATACTTGTTGTTTATGTTGATGACATAAATCTTGTTGGAACTCCAGAAGAGCTCCAAAAGGCAATTGAATCTCTTAAGAAAGAATTTGAGATGAAAGATCTTGGAAAGACAAAACTTTGTCTTGGTCTGCAAATTGAACATTTAGCAGACGGATCTTTATCCATCAATCTGCTTATACAGAAAGGGTCTTAAAATGCTTTTACATGGACAAAGCGCACTCATTGAGTACACCAATGGTTGTTCGATCACTTGAAGTGAATAAGGATTTGTTCCGACATCCAGAAGAGGACGAGGAACTCCTTGGTCTCGAAGTACCCTATCTCAGTGCAATTGGTGCACTAATGTATCTTGCTAATACTACAAGGCCTGATATAGCATTTTCTGTTAATTTACTAGCAATATATATATTTCTTCTCCTACACGGAGACATTGGAACGGGATTAAGCATATATTGCGATATTTAAAGGGAACTCTTGATATGGGTTTATTTTATACTAACAAAGATAGTGGAGATCTTGTTGGTTATGCAGATGCAGGTTATTTATCTGATCCCCATAAAGCTCGATCACAAATCGGGTACATATTTACATATGGAGGTACTATCATATCATGGCGCTCCACAAAGCAATCTACTGTTGCTACTTCTTCAAATCACGCTGAGATAATAGCTATTCATGAAGCAAGTAGGGAATGCGTATGGTTGAGATCAATAATTCATTTAATTCGAGAAAAATGTGGTTTGGAATGTGAGAAAAGACTCAAAATTTTATACGAAGACAATGATGCATGCATAGCCCAATTGAAGGGAGGATTTATAAAAGGAGATAGAACGAAGCACATTTCACCAAAATTATTCTACACACACGATCTTCAGAAAAGTGGTGACATTGATGTGCAACAAATCCGTTCAAGTGATAATCCAGCAGATGTATTCACTAAATCTTTGTCAAATTCAACTTTTGAGAAGATGGTATACAAGAATGGAGTGCGGAGACTCAAATATTTAAATCAAGGTTTTCATCAGGGGGAGTAAAATATGCGATGCACTCTTTTTTTCTTACTAAGGTTTTTTCCCATAAGGTTTTTAATGAGGCACATAGCGATGCGTATTTCTAAATATGTGTACTTTTTTTCCTTCACTAGGATTTTTTCCCACGTGATTTTTCCTAGTAAGGTTTTAATGAGGCACATTATCTTTTAATGAACATCCAAGGGGGAGTGTTATAAATATATTATATTATGGATGTTCATTTAATACTCCGTTGTAAATAAGCTTCCTGAAAAAGCTTATCCATATGGGACTCCGCCGTAAATATGTTTATCTATTTAGTACTCTATTGGAAATAAGCTTCTTGAAGAAGCTTATCACTTCGGTACCCGGTTATGGATAACCATTACCCCCGGTAGAAGATTATCCATACCAGGTATAAAAAGCTTATCCTTTCGGTACCCGGTTATGAATAAACATTACTCCCGATAAAAGATTATCCATACGGGGTACAATGAGCTTATCCTTTCAATACTCCGTTATGGATAAACATTACTCTCAGTAGAAGATTATTCATATCTGGTATAATAGCAACTTACACAATAGCTTGTAGTAGCAGCTTACACAGCAGCTTGCAGTAGCAGCTTACACAACAACTTGCTTTCTTCTATAAATAGACGATATTACAGTTCATTATGTATATCAGTTTGAATTCGAATAATATAACAGTTTCTCTCTATACTTGTCTTTACTTTACCGTCTTTATTTTATAACATCCTTATGTATTTGTAATTTTTAGATTTTTGTATTTAGTGTACTTCCAAGAAGTTTTAACGATTAGTCCGAACAAATTCACTAGTATTTAAATATTCACAGCGGTTATAAGCTAGTGCATAAGCACCATATGAGTACAATATTAATAACATAGCCAAAAAGCAAAGCACCATATGTGTACAATATTAATAACATAGCCAAAAAGCAAAGCACCATATGTGTACAATATTAATAACATAGCAGAATTATTTAATAGGTGCCCATAAAGATAACTACATCGGTTTACAAACGATTACAATTTTTTCAAATTTATAGCAACCATATTATGTAATAAGACCAGTAGTATACATAGGTATACTAATTTGTGGCGCACAGATACAACACATAACAAAAACTTATTCAAACAGATGCCTTCGCTGAACAGTAGTTTGATTGACAAATAGCCATACAAATGCCGAACTTCTCTTTGTCTGAAAATTTGAAAAAAATATTGATTAAGTGTTAGATATCACCAAATGCAAGCGAATAGTATGAGTTATGAGTTATAAGTATGGGTATCAAATAGGCAAGATTAGGCTAATTTTGGGCGAATTAAAATGGCTTTGGGTCATAACCCTTCCAATATTTGCTTGGTGACACATGGATTAATATGAGTTAAACGGTTGATCATAATACAATCCATCCAACTCAAATATTTTTCATTTATTTATAAAAACATTATTCATTCCCTAGCTGTTGGGGGCAACAATGCTATTAAAATTGGGCCATATTTTATCTTTCTACCCGTTATTGTGTATATAACATAAATATGTTTTCATTTCTTATCCCAATATTAAAGACCTACAAGATCTCCTTTAAAAGAACGCAATAAAAGAAATTTGTAAATATAAATAAACCACCTGAAAATAAAATAAAAGAGGAGTATAATTATTCTTAGGAATGGCAGGTGGTGCGGAGCGGGTTCTGTCTGAACCCGCGAAATTTGAACCCGCCCCGCCCCGCATAGGATTTAAACCCGCACTCCACCCGCGTTCACCCACCCCTCCCCGCACCCGCAATTTTTTGAACTATTATGCATTAAACTATAAGAGAGATGATAACATGATCTAAGTACTAATAAACCAACGAAGAATTCAAACATTTTGGATAATTGAATTGAAAGGACAGAACAAATTTTAATTCCTTTAACAAAAATTTCTTGTATTAATACCAGAAGAAAGCATGCACTTCCATATGTACATGGAAAAAATTTTGTGAAACCAGAAATTCCAGCAAACTCCATGTTTAAGTTTCTTTTATTTTATTTGAAAACTAGAAGTCTAAAAAGGAAGAGGAAGGAAGAATATATACCAAGACGAAGGAAATTGTTTACTTTTCATTGCTTAATTTGGGTATAACAAGAAAAAGAAATGGGATATATAGAAACTAAAATAATACTTAAAAGATTGGATTAAAAAGTTTCAATAAAACTAAATTGATTGAGTTCTTTATAATGTAGGACAAAACAACAAAATAAATGAGTTTAGGACAAGTTTGCTATGTTCCGAAGCAGTATGTAGTCAATTCATGACTTCAACCCGCAACCGCTTAATTTTAAATAACAATATTTTTAACCCGCCCCGCCCCGCACCCGCAAAACTCAAACCCGCGCCGCACCCGCATTCATCTAAACCCGCCCCGTCCCGCCTCATTGCCATCCCTAATTAATCTATGGTGGTAAAAGTCCCTAGAACTCTCAATTCGATTCTAGTTAGAGTGCCCCGCCTATTTCCCCGAAAAGATTTTTTCTGTCGTAAATGTTATTTCCTTAAACTCACATCTGCCATTTGGGGTTTACTAGTTGTGTTTTCCATCGACGAACAGAGGCAACCCGAAATACCTTTTTATCTTTCTTTTCACATCTTACAACAACACACTATCTAGCTTTTAGGGTAATTTCTAATACTTAGAAAGAAGAATGGTGTTTGGTCAAGTAGTGATTGGTCCCCCTGCTTCCGGCAAAACCACTTACTGCTAGAGGATGACTTAGAATTTGACAGTCATCGGACAGCGGTTATATTCAATATAAATTTATCAGAGGATGACTTAGAATTTGACAGTCATCGGACAACGGTTATATTCAATATAAATTTATCAGTACATATAAAGATTAGTAATGGGTGTGTGTTAATATTTGACTATTTTTTGAAAAACATTCCAAATATATATGGAGTTTTGGTTGAAGTTCTGGTGTGTTGATAACCCCTCTTGCTACCATGTACATCTGCCTCTGCTTACTGCAACGACATGTCTCAATTCCACTAACTCATTGGACGATAACTTAAATTTAAAGTGATTTGGAATATATGTAAATTGAATTTTGGATTTGATTTTTCTGAGTTTGTCAGTTGTTTGGATTGGTCCTTGTTCCAATATATTGAAAATATCAAGTGGGGTTCAAAACTTAAATGTGAACTGAACACCACTTAAAAGGATTTGGTTTGTTAAAATGATGTTTGAACCACAATTATTGATTCTGAAATTAGATTAGAAGTTTAAGCTTTAAGAAATAAAACTGAATAGTATTTTGGAGAACCTATTTGAAATTGGATATGTTGAATCTTGATCTATTATATTTGGGCTACAACATTGCAAAGTTATATATCGGCCACCTGATTGTAATATATATGCGTGGACTGTACTTATGTGTAATTCTTTTTTTGTTTATTTATTCTTTTACAATTCGTTTAATCACAAAATCAAAATGACGAAAGCTTTTTCTTTTCTTATCATAAAATTATCTAACCAGGTAAACCCGTAAAATTTAGGTTTTTGATATTTTCATAAGTTTTCTTGCTGATTAATTTGGGCTAAAATACCACACGAATTAGGAAAATTATATTTTCATTAGTTTAGTTTGACATCCCAAATCATAAGAGAGAGGAGAGAGAATATTTTATACCATTAAGGAGAATATAGTTCATGCATTTTCCAGAAGCGCATTCATAGTTACAAGCACCACTTTTATCAGCCGCAATTGAAGCAGAAGACAGGTAAAAACATTCCATAGAGGGGCAATCGGCGAATAGAGCGCACTTTGCCATGCATCCAGTAAGGGTGAGAATACATTGAGTCGCATAAACAATGCCTCCTGTCCTTACCAGGCAATCCCATACAGATTCAGAAGACACAGGCTGCCCTGAAAAGACAAGAATTGCAAGCACAAAAAGTGATTTAACGCCTAACTTTCCCTCCATATTGAATCTTCCTATTTTATTAATGTTAGCCGGATTTATTTGTGTGAAAATAGGTAGAAGATTCATGAATACTTATAGTCACACATGCATAAGAATTAGCAGATAGTTTAGTCTTTAGCTTTCATTGTTTTATCTTTTGTTTTAGAGGAATCAACGCATTAATAACAAGACAAATATGTGAACCATGCTGGCCATGTGTGATACGTTATACTTATTTTTTTAATCTTCAATGTTTTGTCTTTTGCTTCAGAAGAATCAATGTTTTTTAATAAAAATATGAAATATAGACCACCATGCGGGCCGGGCTGTGTGTGACAATGCAAGAATAATTTTGTCATGTTATAAATATATTATATTATGTATGTTAATTTAGTACTCCATTGTAAATAAGTTTCCTGAAGAAGCTTATCCATATGGGACTCCGCCGTAAATATATTTATCTATTTAGTACTCTATTGGAAATAAGCCTCCTGAAAAAGCGTATCCTTTCAGTACCCGATTATGGATAAACATTACCCCCGATAGAAGATTATCCATACCGGATATAATAAGTTTATCCTTTCGATACTCCGTTATGGATAAACATTATCCCCGGTAGAAGATTATCCATACCGGGTATAATAAGCTTATCCTTTCATTACTCCGTTATGGATAAACATTGCTCTCAGTAGAAGATTATCCATATCTAGTATAATAGCAGCTTACACAACAGCTTGTAGTAGAAGCTTACACAGCAGCTTGCAGTAGCAGCTTACACAGCAGCTTCCTTTCTTCTATAAATAGAAGAGATTTCAGTTCATATGTACATCAGTTTGAATTCGAATAATATATCAGTTTCTCTCTATACTTGTCTTTACTTTACAGTCTTTATTTTATAACACGTTATCAGCATGAGACTCTGCCATCTTAAGAAAATACTTTGAAAGTATTAGAGGTAAGAACTTTCTTTTCCTAAATAATGTCAAATCTTTCTAAACTTGAATTCGTAGCCCTGGATATATCGGGCAAAAGCTACATGTCTTGGGTGCTTGATGTTGAAATTCATCTTGATGCGATGGGTCTGGCAGACACCATCAAAGACAAAAATCAGGCATCAAACCAAGACCATGCCAAAGCAATGATATTCCTACGCCATCACCTTGATGAGGGCCAGAAAATGGAATATCTTACTGTTAAAGATCCAGTCATACTGTGGAATAATTTGAAAGATAGATATGACCACCTGAAGATGGTCGTTCTTCCACAGGCGTGATATGATTGGACTCATCTAAGGCTACAAGATTTTAAATCTATAAGTGAGTATAATTCTGCTATGTTCAGAATTATTTTCCAATTGAAATTGTGTAATTGTCGCACCCTTTTTTCCTCGCGGAATCGGACTTGTGACATATGGGAGGACAACTCGTTCCCTTTTGGGAATTGATTTTTTGAATTGAAGAGTAGCCACCTAATGATTAAGTTCATTAGAACGCTGAAAAGGGTTTGAGTTTGTAGAACCAGAATCCAGGTAAGGGCTAGAAATTATCTCGAGGGAGGCACCCCTCAAGATCCACTAGTGTGGTTCCCGACCATGTTATAATTGTGACTTCACATAATCAAATAAGCAATTAAGGGCTCAAGTAAGAAAGGGTCCACATACAACATTGCATGTAAGTCAAGACTTGAGAAAGGGTAAAAAGGGGCAAAAGATTTAAACAATTCTAAAAGGAAATAGACGAAAGTAAGTAAAGAAGAAGGGGGGCCCTAGGTTTATGATTAATATGGATCACATCAATACAATACTTGGCAATCGCTCCTCAAAAGAGGGGTTGTACGTTGTATTAGCGCACCGGTCATCATATCCATATCTACCCTTCCCAACCCGTTAAGGTATTAAAGCGCGGAATGGTATCGTTGCTTGTTGCATGCTATTACCCGTCCCAATCCTATCACTCCCGGGGCATTCGAGACTACTAGTCCTAAAGGGGAGGGAGTTGGGCTTTTTCAGGGTTTCAAAAGGATAAAAATCTAGGCGACAAGCAAAACAAATAGCAATTAAAGGGTGAACAAATAGCAATTAAGGCTCAAGTAAGCCTCCTCATTCAAAGCAGCAAGTTATTTAGCATGACTTACAAGTACTGGTTAGGTCTTTAATAAATAAGGCGTAGGATAGGCTGATACATCACATATTTCTCTGATGAGGAGTCTGAATTAGTCTTGTCTGGATGTAGTCATCAAAGACTGACACAGTTAATTAATTACCTAACAGTTTGCCTAAGTGAGGCCTATAGGCATGACATCTAATAGAGTTGTATTGCTTTTAAGGAAAAAGTTAGCTAGTTTTATAAAAGGGATTTGCAGACGTTAAGACTGGTTTTAGATTCAATCGAAACTGATTCAATTGATCTGTTCTTATAGGCATGATCTCTAAGTGTCATTGGTTTTAAACAGTTGCAAGAATCATACAGACATGATAGCTAGGATGAATTGATTATTATTAAGCCTAAGATTGTTTGCCTAATGGCGTGTGTATGTAGAAGTGCAGAAAGACATGATTTTATATGCAGAACCTATAGGCATAATCTCTAAAATGCGGAAATACAAAGGTGTAGAAAACTTATAGACATACTTTCTAAAGTGCAGAAATGCCTAAGTGTGTGAAAACCTTATAGGTATGTTTTCTAAATGCAGAAATGCAGAAATTATAAATAGCCTATAGGCAGGTTTTCTCAAACGCAGGAATGCAGAAATGATGAATAACCTATAGGCAGGTTTTCTACCCTTTGCATGCATTAATTCCCAACCCTTTCCACTAACCATCCCCAATAGTTATTACAAATTATTACAGACCCGAATGAATCAGAAAAGAAAAGTAAAATTACATCAGAAGCTCCAGCTACATCCAAACGGCCTAATTCAGACTCAAAGTCCAACAATATGAGATAAACCAACTTCCAGGATCAGATTTTCAAAAGCCTTTCTCATATTTAGGATGTGTCAAAGTTCCCAAGAGTCTCAAAAAGGGCTTCGGGCAGTGCTCACACCCCAAAAACATTGCAGAATTAAGATCATAGTGTAGTGTGGAAATGCCAGCCCTCCAATGTCCAAGTTTAGAGGGAACTCATGGTCCCAAAGCAAGGCTCATAAGAGAGGGACAAAACATAGAGTCTAAGAGTAGGTGTAAGTGCATAGGGGATTAGGGAAAACCTTGACAAGCTAGTGGTCATGCCCAGCAAATGGGAATGCTGGCATACCCCTGACCGGCCTGTTAGCCAAACTTAAGAGTTGGGATCCATTGTGGATCAGGTTATGGCCTGGGTAGTAATTAGGATACTGCCAGGCCAAGAACCTTAAGTCAAACACATAGAAAGGAATATGGGTAGGGATTCACAATAGAAAGAGCAAGGAGGGAACATAATTAGCACAAATCACTGAACATAAGTAGTAAAGTAAACAAGGATGCTGAAACTATGAAGTAAACACATAGGGGTGAGGCAGAAAATTAAATGAAAAACATACCAGTTTCAAAGGAAAACAAGTAAGAAAATAGTAGTCTTTGAAAAGCCAAGTTGCAAACACAACAGTTCCAAAAGGTCTCAAGCAATACAGAGTGTTGAATTCAAAACAAGTATTTGCAAGTGTGTATGAAAGTATTGAATTCAAATTAGATGTAAAGTCCTGTCTTGGAAGTGTGTTAAAAGTGCAGAAGGGCAGCCCCTTTTATAGTGCAAAGAAAACCAGTAAGAAAGGTAAATAAATCATTGGAATCAGTCTCCCTTTGGTTAAGGGATTCTGATTCCAACGGGTAGAAATCAGTTAAGGAAAGAAATTTCTACTTAAACCTTTCAAAGTAGCACAAAAGGGGTAAATACATAGATGTTATTTAAGGAAACAGTCAATGGTACACGGTTTGTGCCAAATATGGCAAGGGAATCAATTAAACAGCCATGAAACCGAAAATTGCAAGTTCAATTGAATGAACCAAGTCAAGAATGGTAAAGGAGGTTCAATCGAAGGAAAATCAGTGCCAAATCATTAGCCTTATTAAAGAGATTTCAGAATCAATCACTTAGTTGATAAAAACTTTTGAAAGAGAAATTTCTCATATATAAAGCATACCAATCAAAGAAAAGGAACTGTCAGGTTATTTAGGAAAAAGAGTATATCACTGAAAGTCTCAAAGTCACAAGCAAAAGGGATTCAAGTTCAATTATAGACTCATAGTAAGTCTGAAAGCCTAGGGTCCCAAAGTGGAACCCTAGTACCACATGTCAAAGAAACCCCAAAACCTAGGGTTTCGAAATAAATCAGAGGTGAGAAAACAATGTCTTTGAAAGAGGCTTAGGAGTCTATTTCAAAGACTTATGAGAGGCAAACATACACAAACAAACTTAGAAGAAAGAGATGGTGCGAGTTTTTTAAACAACAGTATTGAAAAGTATACAAACAAAACTTAGTAAAGCGCTCAAAATTAAGGATTCAAACATAAACACATATAGCAAAGAGTGAGGAAAACAACACAAATTAATGTGCGAGCATGAGAGTAACAGCAAAGGACAAAAAAGTCTTGCATAACCGAAAAGAAACAAGAGAGAAAACTCGAGCATAGTAGAAAAGAAAGCATAGATAAACACACATGAAGAGAGAACAGAAAGAATCAAAATATTTGAAGAGACCTTTTTCAGAAACCCTAAAATTGAGATTGAACGATTTTAAAGAGGAAATTTGGGAAAGCCCTTAAAAAGTCAAATATTGCTCAGGCATGACACAGATCTAAAAGAAATAAGCAAGTACAGAACCTCAGACGGCTTGGAGTTGTAGAGAAAACCCTAGAATGAGAAAGGTCTCGAGGAAAGTCGGATCCTGAGTCGAAAAGACTCATATTGCTTGAAAATGCCGGAAAATGGCCAGAGAGGCCATAGATCTATAGATCTAAGAAAGATCTAAAGAGAACCATCAGAGTCGGGCTTTAGAACCTCGAGTAGCTTAGGTTTAACGGAGAGGAAGAGTAAGCACAGGCCACCCATGGCTTGGAATGCCATGGATTCCGGTGAAACATGGTAGAAACCGGTGGGAGCATGTGGGATAGGGCTTGGGTTTCGGAGAGGGCTAGAGAGGATTTGGGAGATGAAGGCGGCGCCTTTGATAGAATGAGTTAAGGTTAGGTGGGTTAGGGAATTAAAAAAGGAAAGGGAGGATCTCGGCCGTTGATCAAAATGTTCAACGGCCTGGATTAAAGAGGAGCCGGGTGGGTTTTAAATCGGGTCGTGGGTTAGGTTAAAAATTGGAATTGGGCTGGTCTTGATTTGGGGCAGAATTGGGGTCAAATTGAGGCTAAAATTGAAAAGAAATAAGGTTGTAATTGAAATAGAAATGGGCTATGTGTTAAATAGCCAATTTTGGCCCTTTTATTTTATAAAAATAGTAAAAAATATTTTAAAAACGAATTAAAAGTGCCTATCCAACCAATAATGCATATATATTAATTAAAAAATATTGAAACCAATTTTACCATTATAGAAATGCTATTAATCTTAAAGTAGGCTATGATTGCAATTACGTGCAATTTTAGTCTTTTAAATACCAAATAAATTTGTAAAAATATACAAAAATTACCTTAATTATATTTTGGTATAAATATGAGAATAAAAATAAATTATTCACCAAAACGATAGTCTTGGGAATATTTATTGGATTTTGTACTGCTATAATAGACAAAACAATTGATTTTAAAAATCTTTGAAAATTAGAAAAAATACCAAAATACTGGGGCATGATTATATATGAATATACATGTTATTGTGAAAGCATTTTTTGCATAAAATACATAGAGAAAAATTGGGTATCAACAGCTGCCCCTCTTTACCCGGGAAGGATGAAAGAGTTGTCGGGTAAAGATATGATGGCTAATTTTAACCAGATGAAATGATTTGAAGAATTTTGACCGAGCTCTAGTTCCTGCGCTGCCTACATATCCCTGGTCTTACAGGAATCAGGCCATATGTAGTTCAGGATCCCTTGGCGGAGTATGCCGATGGAGATTTTCGAAAAGTGGACGCGATGTTCAGGATGGTCCGAGTTTGATAGGATGTGGGAGCTGGAGTGAGATTGCTCCTGCTGAGACAGTCATTTCTAGCTAGTGTACCTGCAAATTAGAAGTACAAATATATATTGTGCGGAAATTTAAACATGATGCAAGTTCCCGGACCATGAATGTTGTCTTTGGACGGTTAGGATGGCGTCCTTGGACCATGACGTCCTGGGCCATGCAACGTATAATAAAGGATTCGCAGGCCATGAAATGATGCTCTCGGGCTATGAGAATGATGCCTCCGAACTATGATGCCTTTGAATAATGATATACAAAAAAATAAAAGGGGTCCTCAGGTTATGGCATGGCGTTATCGGTCTATGAAAATTGTGCCTCCGAACAATGATGCCTTTGGACGATTTGGCGATATTTCAGCCCATGAAATGCAGAAGGTGGCGATATTTCAGCCGATGCGAGACGTAAATAAAATGTGGCAATATTTCATCCATGCAAGAGGGATAAAGTGGCGATATTTCAGCCATGCAGGATGGAGACAGTGCTTCGTCTTGGAAGGCAGAACGGTAGCCTTATGCAATGCAGAGAAATGCAGATGGAGGTAGAGCTTAACCTCGGAAGGCAGAAAGATAGCCTTATGCAATGTAGAGAAATGAATATGGAGGTAAAGCTTAACCTCGGAAGGCAGAAAGGTAGCCTTACGCAATGCAGAGAAATGCAGATGGAGGTAGAGCTTAACCTCAGAAGGCAGAAAGGTAGCCTTATGCAATGCAGAGAAATGCAGATGGAGACAGAGCTTAGTCTCGAAAGGCATAAAAGTAGCCTTATGCAAGAAGTAAAAGGGCAAAATGATAATAGAATTTTCTTAGTTAATAGCGGATTGTGATATTGCGACTGCTGGGGATACTGTGTTTGTTGTCGACACTGCATGCGGATAGTAGTTGTGGGTAATTGTGAAGATTCCGAGAGTTGTATTTCTGAGAAATGTGTTGTATATTTGATGATTTTGCAACTCAAGTGTTTGCGTTCAAAGAAAAATAGTGAGTTTTGTAAAGAGGGGAGGTTAGTTCGTATTCCTGCTGGCTCTGCTTGACCTGCTCAGCTCCGTTCCGATGATATTGGGCGTATCACTGGGGTAGCGTTGCTAAACAAGGCAATTTTTGTAATGAACATGCATGATTTTGTAAAAGCATAATATAAGTGCATAATTAAGAATAATTTTCTTTAGATGAACCGACGACTGCGACGTGGTTCAAGACATTGCAACTTTTTTTGCTTCGGAATTTTGAGGGTCCTCCTCAAAATTCTGCCCTAGTGTATTGGGCTGCTGCTTCTGACGGCTGCTTGCGGCGAATGGCTGAAATCAACTTCGGAATTTTGAGGGTCCTCCTCAAAATTCTGCCCAGTTCCAAAAGCGGGGGGAAATGAAAAGATTGTTGAATTATGACCGAACCCATAGGGCTGCCTACGTATCCCCTCTTAAACGGGAATCAGGTCAGGCATAGTTCAAATTACATCATATGAGGAAAGCATAAAATGTTACACATAGTATCGCTTTACTGCATCTGAATTGATCGGCTTCGCCAAACTTCACCGTTCATTTCTGCAAGTATAAGGGCTCCTCCGGTTAGAACCCGGTGAACCATGTAGGGGCCTTGCCACTTCGGAGCGAACTTCCTTTTGGCTTTATCTTGATGCAGGAAAATCTTCTTTAACACCAGCTGTCCCGGTGTAAACTGTCTAGGCTTGACTCTTTTGTTGAAGGCTCTAGACATTCTGTTCTGATAAAGTTGACCATGGGAAACTGCATTCATTCTTTTCTCATCTATAAGAGCTAACTGCTCGGGAATGACTGCTTCTGTACCATAGACCAACATATAGGGAGTTGCCCCGGTTGACCTGCGGACTGTGGTGCGGTATCCCAACAAGGCGAATGATAACTTCTCATGCCACTACTTATGCTTATCTATCATTTTCCTCAGTATCTTCTTGATATTCTTATTGTCGGCTTCTACCGCTCCATTCATTTGAGGTATGTAAGCTGTAGATTCCTGTGTTTGATCTTGAAGGTTTCACACATGGCTTTCATTAGGTCGCTGTTGAGATTGGAATCATTATCGGTGATGATTGACTACGGAATTCCGAACCGACAAACAATACGGTCGCGGACAAAATCTGCTACCACTTTCTTAGTCACTGCTTTGTATGATGCTTCTTCAACCCATTTGGTGAAATAATCAATTGCCACTAGAATGAACCTGTGCCCGTTTGATGCGGCAGACTCGATATGCCCGATAACATCCATTCCCTAGGCGGCAAACGGCCATGGCGAGCTTGTTGCAGTAAGCTCGTTTGGAGGTATTTTTATCATGTCTGCATGTATCTGACAGCGGTGGCACCTCCGGACATACTGGATGCAGTCCGTTTCCATAGTCATCCAAAAATAACCAGCTTGGAGTATTTTCTTGGCCAAGACAAAGCCGTTCATATGCGGACCACAGGTCCCTGCATGAATTTCCTCTAATAGCCTGGATGCTTCCTTTGCGTCGACACACCTTAGCAACCCCAAGTCAGGAGTCCTCCTATACAGGATTCCTTCGCTATGAAATAAGTTGTTAGATAATCTCCGAAGTGTGCGTTTCTGAGTAGAATTTGCGAGTTCTGGATATTCTCCCTTCGTCAAATATTCCTTGATATCATGAAACCAAGGTTTTTTGTCTGCTTCTTCTACTACGTGAGCACGGTAAGTTGGCTGATCATAGATCTTTACCGGAATAGGATCAATGAAGTTCTTATCTGGGTATTGTATCATGGACGATAGGGTAGCCAATGCATCGGTGAACTCATTTTGAGCTCTGGGAACATGTTGGAACTCTGTCTTTGTGAACCTCTTCCTCAACTCCTATACATGATGCCGATAAGAGAGTATTTTGGAGTTCTTGGTTACCCATTCTTATTGGACCTAATGTATAAGCAGGTCTGAATCTCCGATCACTAGAAGTTCCTGAATGTTCATGTCAATGGCCATCTTGAGCCCTAAGATGCAGGCTTCGTACTCGGCCATGTTGTTGGTGTACGGGAATATGAGTTTGGCAGACACCGGATAGTGCTGGCCGGTTTCTAATACTAGGACTACTCCTATGCCGACTCCTTTAAAATTTGCTGCTCCATCGAAAAACATTCGCCAACCTTCATAGGATTCTGCAATATCTTCTCCTATGAAAGATACCTCTTCATCAGGAAAATACGTCTTTAGAGGCTTGTATTCTCCATCCACGGGATTCTCAGCAAGATGATCTGCCAGTGCTTGTCCTTTGATTGCCTTTTGAGTCACGTAAACAATGTCGAATTCACTCAGCAGGATTTTCCACTTGGCTAGCTTGCCAGTGGGCATGGGCTTCTGAAAGATATACTTTAATGGATCCATCCTTGATATGAGATACGTGGTATAGGCACAGAAATAATGCATCAACCTCTGAGCTACCCAAGTCAGAGCATAACAGGTGAGTTCTAATAGAGTATACCGGTCCTCGTACGGGGTGAACTTCTTGCTAAGATATTAGATGGCTTGCTCCTTCCTCTCCGTTTCATCATGTTGCCCAAGAAAACAACTGAATGCTCTATCCAATACTGCAAGGTAGAGTAGTAGGGGTCTACCTAGTTCGGGCAAAACCAAGACCGGCAGTGTTGATAGGTACTCCTTGATTCTGTCGAAGGCTTTCTGACAATCATCAGTCCATTTGGTAGCGGCGTCCTTCTTCAAAATCTTAAAGATTGGCTCACAGATGATAGTGGATTGTGCTATGAACCGGCTGATGTAGTTGAGTCTCCCTAGGAAACTCATCACGTCCTTCTTGTTCTTTAGCGATGTCAATTCTTGAATGGCTTTAACCTTTGATGGATCCAGTTCTATTCCTCGCCGACTTACAATGAACCCTAGTAGATTTCCGGCAGGAACCCCGAATGCACATTTCGCGGGATTCAGCTTCAGGTTATACCTTCTTAGTCTGTTGAAGAACTTCCTCAAATATTCCATGTGATCAGTGGCTTTCTTGGATTTGATGATGACATCATATACATACACCTCGATCTCCTTATGTATCATATCATGAAAAATGGTAGTCATGGCCCTCATGTGGGTGGCCCCTATATTCTTTAGCCCAAACGACATCATTTTGTAACAATACATCCCCTACGGTGTAATGAAAGCCATTTTCTCAGCGTCTTCCTAATCCATCCATATTTGATGATACCCAGCAAAATAATTAACGAACGACTGCAGCTCATGCTTGGCGCGGTTGTCAATTAGAATGTGTATGTTTGGCAAGGGGAAGTCGTCTTTTGGACTTCCGGTTGAGATCCCGGTAGTCGAAATAGACTCTAACCTTCCCGTCCTTCTTCGGCACTGGTACAATATTGGCTAACCATGTTGCATACTCTACTACTTTGAGAACCTTATCTTTGACTTGCTTAGAGACTTCTTCCTTGATTTTGAAACTCATGTCAGGTTTGAACTTTCTGAGCTTCTGTTTCACCGGTGGACATGTTGGATTTGTTGGCAGTTTGTGTGCCACAATAGATGTACTCAAACCGGTCATGTCGTCATACAACCAGGAGAATATGTCCTCATATTCACTTAGAAACTCCGTGTACTCTTCCTTTTCTGATGGAGACAAATGAACACTGATATGCGTTTCTTTGACATTTTCTGCACCTCCTAGGTTAACAACCTCAGTCTCGTTCAGGTTGGACTTAGGTCTATTCTCAAAATCCTCAACCTCTTTAACAACTTCTTCTGGTATCTCAACTTCTTCTGAGTCTATATCTGTTTGTTGCATTGTCTCATTGCATGTCACAATCATCGGTTCATCAAGATAAGTAATAGTGATGCTGTGTAAATAAAGTAAGTAATAAGAGTAAGATTTATAAGAAACTGAAATGCTTTGTTAAATTTCATAATCGTTTTGAACATTGGAGCTCTTATTTCAATATTAAAAATGTGAAAAGAAAGTTAATTAGCGAAAAATAAAGATAATGCATGGTGCTTTGTTCACCCTTGCTACCCCAAAGCTTTCCGGGCCTTGGTGGTTCTGATGGACCAATTGTTGAGGCGTGCTCCTCGGCTCACAGCTTGTATAGAAGGGCCTTCCTCCCCCTCTTCTTCGAAAATGACACAACATTCCATATCATCTTCCAAAAAGAAATTCCTTATCGCCGCCAGTGCTTCCTCTTCTTCCGACCCATATATGACATCGCCTGTTTGGAAAGTCTGCTCTAAGCGAGGTATCAGATGTTCCAGTAGGTAGTAGGGACTGCGCCATGGTGGCGACCAGTGGTTGAATTCCTCCCAAGTGTATTCATATCCCAAACCGAAAGTGGTACCGTGTTTCTTCAACTTGATAGGCTTAGCGATTCCTTGGAGATTCTTGCCAAGTCCCTTGCCAGGTTCGTATCCATACCAATTCAGTATACTTTCAATTTTATTATCCCACCATTTGTCCTTATCCACGGCGTTGACTCTCTCAATGTGATGGTAGGTTTCTTCCCCTATCTTCTTTCTTCCTCCGATTGTTGGGATGGTCTGGCGACTGTATATGGGATTGCTACCGCCGCCGTGAATAATTACCTCTTGGTGATTCCACTCGAATTTTACTGCTTGATGTAGGGTTGATGCTACAGCCCCAGTGGCATGGATCCAGGGCCATCCCAATAGGAAGTTGTAAGATGCTGGGACATCTATCACTTGAAAATCAACGTTGAACCAAGTCGGTCTCATTTGCAGACACAAACTGATTTCCCCAATAGTGGACCTTTGGGATCCATCGAAAGCTTTGACATTGATGGCTCCATCCTTGATATCATACAGGCTCTTTCCCAATGTTCTAAGAGTCACCAATGGACAAATATTGAGGCTGGATCCTCCGTCAATTAGGATTCTGGTGGTGAAATAATCTTTGCACTACACGGTGATGTGTACTTAGCCCTTCAGGTGGCAGCTCATCTTCGTGGAAAGTGATTTTGTGACTCTCCAATACTTGCCCTACCATGTTTGTCATTTCTCCTCTAGTTATGTTGCTAGGTACATATGCCTCGTTCAACACCTTCAATAAGGCCTTCTTATGTGCGTCAGAACTTTGTAGCAGAGCCAGGATAGAGATCTGGGTTGGCGTTTTGTTAAACTGATCAATGACCGAATACTCTTTGGCTTGTATCTTCCTCCAAAGATCATCAGGCCCAGTTTCAGTGATGGTTGGTCGTCCAGAGGCCTGCTTACTGGACTCGGCTAGATGTTTTGGGGTATAAACCCTGTCGGTTCTTGTCATACCCTGTGCTGCAATTGCTTCTCCAGATTTGGTTTTCCCTTTCCTTCACGCCTCGGTGGTGTAATCCCAAGGGATGGCCTTCGTATGGAATGGTGCTATGGCTAACCTAGCTAATGGGATAGGTACCTTTGCCGCGGTTGGTAGCACAGCCACTTCTAATGGTACAAGTGTCTTTGGGGGCCCAAACTCGACCTCAATAGGTCCTGGCATCTTTGCAGAAAAAGGTTCTTCGAACTCAAGTGGTATGGACATGTTGACCTCAGCGTTTTCAGAAGGTTGGATCTGGACCATAATCAGATTAAGTGTGACCGTTGGTTTCTTTGGCTCGTCACCTTCAGCGATCAATCCAACTGACCCTTTGGGGTCCCAATCGTCCTCTATATCAATCATGTGAACGCCTCCACCCTTGTGGTCAGGCGGAGGGTTGTTGTGGACATTTGGAGCTGGCTCCTTTGCTACGATGATCTTGTTGTCAATCAAATCTTGGATCTTATCCTTCAGAGAGCGGCACTCATCAATGGTATGCCCCTTCATGCCGGAATGGTATGCATAGGTTTTGTTTGGGTTGACCCATTGGGAGGGGTTTTCGGGGTTTATGGCAAGGATAGGGGTGATGTAACCACCAGCTTTGAGCCTTTCATACAGCTGGTCGATAGGTTTGGCAATGACGGTATACTTTTTGGGGGGTCTGCGGTCGGAGTTTGGTCGGGGTCTAGGAAAGTTTTGGCGGGTGGGAGGTGATTGATAGTGAGAGGGTTGAGCATTGTAGGGTTGGTAGACATGTGTCGGTTAGTAGTATCTGGGTGAAGTGGGCTGATATGTGGGTGGTGGAGGCGATTGGTGAGTAGGTGGTGGAGCTTGGTAGGAGGGCAAGGGTGCTTGGTAATTTGGGGTAGGTTGATATGTGAGTGGAGGTATTGGGTAGGTTTGGTATTTGATCGGGGACTTTGTTCTTTGTGCAACCATTACGACGCCCACATCCCTTTTCTTGGATGTGCCTCCAGACTGTAGGACCTTGTTGGTGGCCTGGAAAGCTTCCAAGTTAGTGACCATACCACTTTTGATACCTTCCTCGATCCTTTCCCCTAGCTTGATGATGTCGAAATTTTTTTGGCTTTCAATCAGCATTAACCTTTCATAGTACTGTGGGTCTTGAGCTCGGACAAAAAACCTGTTCATTTGCTCTTCTTCTAAAGCTGGTCTGACCTTAGCAGCTTCTGATCTCCAACGAGTAGCGTACTCGCGGAACGTCTCTGTGAGTTTCTTCTTTAAGTTCTAGATGTAGAACACATCTGGTGCACTTTTTGCGTTGAATCTGAACCTGTCCAAGAAACCGGACACCATACTTACCCAATTTGACCACTTCTTCAGGTCTTGGCTGATGTACTAAGATAGAGCATCTCCCTTCAGACTCCTTATGAAGAGTTTCATGCGAACCTTTTCGTCCCTTCCTGCTCCAACCAACTTGTCGCAGTATGTCCTCAAATGAACTCTAGGATCCCCGGTGCCTTCAAACATCTCGAACTTGGGAGGTTTGTACCCCTCGGGAAGTTCGACATCTGGCTGAATGCAAAGGTCTTCGTAATTCAATCCGTCGATCCCCTTGCTTCATTCAATACCCTAAACTCTGCTAGTCAACCTCTTGAGTTTCGCAACCAGATTCTTGATAATGGAGTCTTTGTCATCAGACTCAGGTGTGCTTGAAATAGGTTGAGTATAGTGTGGTGTGGTTTCCACATAGATGGGGGTGTTGTGGGGATGATCGTTTGTGGAGTTTAGCGGTTCAGGAATGAGTAGTGGGGTGTTGTTTGAAGTGTGGCATGTGTAGCAGTGGTGATGGGGAGCAGGATGGTTTTGGGATATTTTGCGGAGGTGCGGGGTTTTGAGTGTTTGGAAAACTGACATCTGGGGTGGTGAGGGAAAACGACAAGCTTTCCAAATTCCGAACTTGGTCCAGTTCTTCTTGAAATTTTGACAATTTCTGCTCGAGCTGGGAGGCACTTTCCTTGGAATCCTGAATACCCTGAGGAACCTCTACCCTTTTAACTGAATTCTCCTTTCTGATGTTCCTCAAATCTTCCATTTTTCCCTTGTTCTTGTTCCTGATAGGACTTGGAGGAGGAGGAGGTGGAAGGCCCTTAGATCTCTTGGAGTATGATGACGATGCCAGAGTGCACGAACTAACCTTTGGGGAGGGGAATAAAACAAAAGTAAAAACAAAAGGCAACAAGTTAGTGCGGATTATGAGAAGAAAGCATTGCAATATTAAACACATAGTGCAAGAATATAAATCGTGTCCTAATTTGGGAGCCTCGTTGTGCCCGAGGTAGGCCTAGAGACAAGTTGATTTGGAGAACTTTGAATGCTAAATGCCTCATTTTATTGATAAAAAATAAGACGAATCCCAAAACGACACTAAATAACGGAAATAAAAGATCACTAATGGTCATTGGCCTTATTACATTCATAAAATGAAAAGGTAAATTCCTATCTACTTGGTCCGAGAAGGATCTTCCTCAGGTTGAATGCTCTCGTTGATCAAATCCTCCAGCTCGCGTAGGTTCACTAGTAAGAATGCCTTTGCTAGGTGTTCTCCTACGTTTTCCTCAGTGTTCTGGTAGTTGGTGACTCTCTTCCTCACTTTTCCTTCTAATTCCAGTAGACTGTATTCCAGATATTCCAACTTTTCACTAGCTTTGGCGACCCTCTCCTTCCACTCATTGATTTGGTCATTTGATGGAAGACTCCTCCACCAGTCTAGCAAGAGGGGGGGTGTTAAACATGCCAAAACTGGGGACTTCGTGCCTTATTTTCTGCAAGACAAAAGTGTTATACCCTTACCCCCTCCAGACTCGACTATTAAATATCCATAATTGGCATGAAACATTTAGTTCTCCAAATAAATGCACAGAACGTGGTAGAGTCCGTTTGGGTTCCAAGGAAACCCAGTGGATTTTGGACAAAGCTATCTTAAAGAGTCATTATGTGGACAACATAACTGACTCGGCTAGGTTTTGACAGAGATGCATGCACAACTGAACAGAGTAGGGTTTTTATAGGGTATTAGACTGGTACCCTTGAGCGGACAACTCAAGAGGGAAAGGCACAGAACCGTCGACTACGCCGTTGATTGACTGGTTTTACCGCAAATACGCCTTTGCCAAATTTAGGGGGTGATAATATTAGAAGCGCGCAACCACTCATTATAAGCGTTGCTATGGTATTTTTATTTGGCACGAGTGGAATATGATGTTGAATATGCAATTACAAGAATGAAACAAGTTGTCATGTATTTCCACGTTCATAAAGTAATGATTACAATAATTGCTCATAATTACAACAGTATTGAAGGAAAGCAGTAAAGGAAAGCATTAAAGAAAAAAAACAAGGAGCCAAGTCAGTTTCGTAATATAAGAGAAATATAGACATTAAATAAAGGTAATAAAGAAGTAGTAAAATCACAAGTAACATGAAATGGTAAAAGCCTAAAAGAAAAGTCCCCAACAGAGTCTCCACGCTGTCGTGCCCCCTTTTTCCTCGCGGAATCGGGCTTGTGACATTTGGGAGGACAACTCGTTCCCTTTTGGGAATTGGTTTTTTGAATTGAAGAGTCGCCACCTAATGATTACGTGCATTAGGACACTGAGAAGGGTTTGATTTTGAAGAACCAGAGTTCGGGTAAGGGCTAGAAATTATCTCGAGGGGAAGGTGTTAGGCACCCCTTAAGATCCACTAGTGTGGTTCCCGACCATGTTACAATTGTGACTTCACATAATCAAATAAGCAATTAAGGGCTCAAGTAAGAAAGGGTCCACATACAACATTGCAAGTAAGTCAAAACTTGAGAAAGGGTAAAAATAGGCAAAAGATTTAAACAATTCTAAAAGGAAATAGACGAAAGCGAGTAAAGGGGAAGGGGGGACCTAGGTTTATGATTAATATGGATCACATCAATGCAATACCCGGCAATCGCTCCTCAGAAGAGGGGTTGCACGTGGTATTAGTGCACCAGTCATCATATCCATATCTACCCTTCCCAACCCGTTAAGGTATTAAAGCGCGTAATGGTATTGTTGCTTGTTGCATGATATTACCCGTCCTAATCCTATCAGTCCCGGAGGCATTCGAGACTACTAGTCCTAAAGGGGAGGGAGTTGGGCCTTTTTCAGGGTTTCAAAAGGATAAAAATCTAGGCGACAAGCAAAACAAATAGCAATTAAAGGGTGAACAAATAGCAATTAAGGCTCAAGTAAGCCTCCTCATTCAAAGCAGCAAGTTATTTAGCATGACTTACAAGTGCTGGTTAGGTCTTTAATAAATAAGGCATTGGATAGGTTGATACATCACATATTTCTCAGATAAGGAGTCTGAATTAGCCTTGTCTGGATGTAGTTATCAAAGACTGACATAGTTAATTAATTACCTAACAGTTTGCCTAAGTGAGGCCTATAGGCATGACATCTAATAGAGCTGTATTGCTTTTAAGGAAAAAGTTTGCTAGTTTTATAAAAGGGATTTGCAGACGTTAAGACTGGTTTTAGATTCAATCGAAACTGATTCAATTGATTTGTTCCTATAGGCATGATCTCTAAGTGTCATTGGTTTTAAACAGTTGCAAGAATCCTACAGACATGATAGCTAGGATGAATTGGTTATTATTAAACCTAAGATTGTTTGCCTAATGGCGTGTGTATGCAGAAGTGCAGAAAGACATGATTTTATATGCAGAACCTATAGGCATAATCTCTAAAATGCGAAAATGCAAAGGTGCAGAAAACTTATAGACATGCTTTCTAAAATGCAGAAATGCGGAAGTGTGTGAAAAACTTATAGGTATGTTTTCTAAATGCAGAAATTATAAATAGCATATAGGCAGGTTTTCTCAAACGCAGGAATATAGAAATAATGAATAACCTATAGGCAGGTTTTCTACCCTTTGCATGCATTCATTCCCTACCCTTTCCATTAACCATCCCCAATAGTTATTACAAATTAGTACAGACCCGAATGAATCAGAAAAGAAAAGTAAAATTACATCAGAAGCTCCAGCTACATCCAAACGACCTAATTCAGACTCAAAGTCCAATAATATGAGATAAACCAACTTCCAGGATAAGATTTCCAAAAGCCTTTCTCATATTTGGGATGTGTCAAAGTTCCCAAGAGTCTCAAAAGGGCTTCGGGCAGTGCTCACACCCCAAACACATTGCAGAATTAAGAACATAGTGCAGTGTGGAAATGCCAGACCTCCAATGTCCAAGTTCAGAGGGAACTTATGGTCCCAAAGCAAGGCTCATAAGAAAGGGGAAGAACTTAGAGTCTAAGAGTAAGTGTAAGTGAATAGGGGATTAGGGAAAACCTTGACAGGCTAGTGGTCATGCCCAGTAAATGAGAATGCTGGTACACCCCTGACCGGCCTGTTAGCCAAACTTAAGAGTTGGGATCCATTGTGGATCAGGTTATGGCCTGGGCAGTAATTAGGATACTGTCAGGCCAAGAACCTTAACTCAAACACATAGAAAGGAATAGGGGTAGGGATTCACAATAGAAAGATCAAGGAAGGAACATAATTAGCACAAATCACTAAACATAAGCAGTAAAGTAAACAAGGATGCTAAAACTGTGAAGTAAACACATAGGGTTGAGGCAGAAAATTAAATAAAAAGCATACCAGTTTCAAAGGAAAATAAGTAAGAAAACAGTAGTCTTTGAAAAGCCAAGTTGCAAGCACAGCAGTTCCAAAAGGTCTCAAGCAATATAGAGTGTTGAATTCAAAACAAGTATTTGCAAGTGTGTATGAAAGTATTGAATTCGAAGTCTAGATGTAAAGTCCTGTCTTGGAAGTGTGTTAAAAGTGCAGAAGGGAAGCCCCTTTTATAGTGCAAAGAAAACTAGTAAGAAAGGTAAATAAATCATTGGAATCAGTCTCCCTTTGGTTAAGGGATTCTTATTCCAATGGGTAGAAATCAGTTAAGGAAAGAAATTTCTACTTAAACCTTTCAAAGTAGCACAAAAGGGGTAAATACATAGAAGTTATTTAAGGAAACAGTCAATGGTACACGGTTTGTGCCAAATATGGCAAGGGAATCAATTAAACATCCATGAAACCGAAAATTGCAAGTTCAATTGAATGAACCAAGTCAAGAAAGGTAAAGGATGTTCAATCAAAGGAAAATCAGTGGCAAATCATTAGCCTTATTAAAGGGATTTCAGAATCAATCACTTAGTTGATAAAAACTTTTGAAAGAGAAATTTCTCATATATAAAGCATACCAATCAAACAAAAGGAACTATCGGGTTATTTAGGAAAAGGAGTCTATCACTACAGACACACAAGCAAAAGGGATTCAAGTTCAATTACAGACTCATAGTAAGTCTGAAAGCCTAGGGTCCCAAATTGGAACCGTAGTACCACTTGTCAAAGAAACCCCAAAACCTAGGGTTTCGAAATAAATCAGAGGTGAGAAAACAATGTCTTTGAAAGAGGCTTAGGAATCTCTTTCAAAGACTTATGAGAGGCAAACATACACAAACAAACTTAGAAGAAAGAGATGGTGTGAGTTTTTTAAACAACAGTAGGGAAAAGTATACAAACAAAACTTAGTAAAGCGGTCAAAATCAGGGATTCAAACATAAACACATATAGCAAAGAGTGAGGAAAACAACACAAATTAATGTGCGAGCATAAGAGTAACAACAAATAATAGAAAAGTCTTTCATAACCAAAAAGAAACAAGAGAGCAAACTCGAGCATAGTAGAAAAGAAAGCATAGATAAACACACATGAAGAGAGAATAGAAGGAATCAAAATATTTGAAGAGACCTTTTTCAGAAACCCTAAAATTGAGAGTGAACGATTTTAAAGAGGAAATTTGGGGAAAGCCATTAAAACGTCAAATATCGCTCAGGCATGACACGGATCTAAAATAAATAAGCAAGTACAGAAACTCAGACGGCTTGGAGTTGTAGAGAAAACCCTAGAATGAGAAAGGTCTCGAGGAAAGTCGGATCCTGAGTCGAAAAGACTCATATTGCTTGAAAATGCTGGAAAATGGCCAGAGAGGCCATAGATCTACAGATCTGAGAAAGATTTAAAGAGAAGCATCAGAGTCGGGCTTCAGAACCTTAAGTAGCTTAGGTTTAACGGTGAGGAAGAGTGAGCACAGGCCACCCATGGCTTGGAATGCCATGGATTGTGAAACATGGTAGAAACCGGTGGGAGCAGGTGGGATAGGGCTAGTGTTTCGGAGAGGGCCAGAGAGGATTTGGGAGATGAAGGTGGAGCCTTTGATAGAATGAGTTAGGGTTAGGTGGGTTAGGGAATTAAAAAAGGAAAGGGGGGATCTCGGCCGTTTGATCAAAATGATCAACATCCTGGATTAAAGAGAAGACGGTGGGTTTTAAATCGGGCCGTAGGTTGGGTTAAAAATTGGAATTGGGCTGGTCTTGATTTGGGGTGGAATTGGGGTCAAATTGATTCTAAAATTGAAAAGAAATAAGGCTGTAATTGAAATAGAAATGGGCTATGTGTTAAATAGACAATTTTGTCCCTTTTTATTTTATAAAAATAGTAAAAAAGATTTTAAAAACGAATTAAAAGTGCTGACCCGACCAATAATGCATAAATATTAATCAAAAAATATTGAAACCAATTTTACCATTATAGAAATGCTATTAATCTTAAAGTAGGCTATAATTGCACTTACGTGCAATTTTAGTCTTTTAAATACTAAATAAATTTGTAAAAATATACAAAATTCACCTTAATTATATTTTTGGTGTAAATATGAGAATAAAAATAAATTATTCACCAAAACTATAGTCTTAGGAATACTTATTGGATTTTGTACTGCTAAAATAGACCAAAACATTGATTTTAAAAATCTTTGAAAATTAGAAAAATACCAAAACACTTGGGCATGCTTAAATATGCATATACATGTTATTTTGAAAGCATTTTGTGCAAAAAATACATAGGGAAAAATTGGGTATCAACAGTGGTGATAATATTCCAGATCATGATATGTTGGAGAAAACTTTCACCACTTTTCATGCCTCGAATATGCTCCTGCATCAGCAATATCGAGAGATGGGATTTAAAAAGTATTATGAACTTAACTCACATCTTCTTATAGCCGAGCAACATAATGGGCTATTATTGAAAAACCATGAAAGCCGACCTACTGGTTCTTGTCCATTCCCTGAAGTGAATGAGACGAACTTCCACCAAGCTAAACATGGAAGAGGTCGTGGCCCCAGTCGTGGTCATGGCCGTGGTTGGGGAAGAAACCCCAATCATGGTAATAATAATGCACCAAAGAAGCCTCATCACCACTAGCAGTGGAAAAGGAAGGAACAAAAGCATGAAGCGGTGCAAGCAGCAAAGCCAGAAAATGCATGCTATAGATGTGGAGGAAAAGGGCACTGGTCACGTACATGTCGTACGCCAAAGCACCTGGTTGAGCTATATCAAGCTTCCCTGAAGAAGACAGAGAAAAATGCTGAAGCAAATTTTATTTCTGAAGATAATTTAGACTTCATGCATTTGGATGTAGCTGATTACTTTGCACTCCCAGAAGGAGAAACAAGTCATGTGATCGGTAGTGAATCTGTAGAGATGTAAATATTTTAATTTTTGTTATTTGTAGTAGATAGTATGGTTATGTAATTGTTGTACATAAATATAAGTTATGCTTTGATAATAATGTTTACTATAATATATTTTATTTATATCATTTTGAAGAATATGGATAATCCTCAAATTATGTTTGGATCAAAGGCAAATCATGAAGATATTTGTGTTATTGATAATGGAACAACTCATGCCATATTCAAGGATCAGAAATACTTTTCTTATTTGCATAAGGAAAAAGTAAATGTTTCAACATTTTCTGATAATATAAGTTTGATTGAAGGCTCCAGAAGAGCCATTATATTTCTGTCTAAGGGAACAAAACTTATTATAGACAATGCATTTTTCTCCTCCAAGTCCCAAAGAAACTTGTTGAGTTTTATAGATATCCCCCGAAATGGGTACCATGTTGAGACAATAGATGAAATGAACAGAGAATATCTTTTTATTATAAAGAGTATTTCTGGCCTGAAATGCATTGTAGAAAAGTTACCAACTTTATCTTCTGGCTTATACTATTCAAAAATTAGTACAATTGAAGTACACTCTATCGTAAACCAGAAGTTTACGGATTCAAATACTTTTGTGCTTTGGCATTGCCATTTGGACCATCCTGGATCAATAATGATGAGACGAATTACTAAAACTTCGAGTGGGCATCCATTAAAGAACCTGAAGATTCTTACAAATGACGAATTTTCTTGTGATGCTTGTTATCAAGGCAAAATGATCACTAGACCATTACCACTGAAGGTTGGCATTGAATCTCCGGCCTTTTTAGAGCGTATACATGGGGATATATGTGGGCCTATTCACCCACCAAGTGGGTTGTTTAGATATTTTATGGTCCTAATAGATGCATTTTCAAGATGGTCTCATGTGTGCCTAGTATCATCTCGCAACCTAGCATTTGCAAAGCTATTAGCCCAAATAATTTGATTAAGGGCACAATTCCCAGATTATCCTATAAAGGCTATTCGCCTTGATAATGCTGGAGAATTCTCATCTCAAGCTTTTGATGATTATTGTCTATCAGTTGGGATAAAAGTTAAACATCCTGTAGCTTATGTTCACACTCAAAATGGCCTTGCAGAGTCATTTATTAAATGCCTGCAATTGATAGCAAGACCACTACTTATGAAAACAACTTTGCCCACTACTGTTTGGGGCCATGCTATCTTGCATGCAACATCACTTATCCATCTCAGACCGACACATTATAATAAATATTCTTCGTCACAATTAGTTTTTGGTCATGAACCAAATATTGTCCATCTACGAATTTTCGGATGTGTTGTATATGTGCCAGTAGCACCACCACAGCGCAGTAAGATGGGACCATAGAGAAGGATAGGAATATATGTTGGGTTTGAATCACCCTCTATTATTCGCTATCTTGAATCATTGACAGGAGATTTATTTAATGCTCGATTTGCAGATTGTCGGTTTGATGAAAAAAATTTCCCACAATTAGGGGAAGAGAAAAAGGAAATCAAAAGAGAAATTGTGAGGAAAGTTTCATCATTATCTCACTTTGATCCCTGTACCCCTATATGTAATCAGGAGGTCCAGAAGATCATCCATTTACAGAATATAGCAAATCAAATGCTAGACGTATTTACTGATTTGAAAAGGATAACTAAGTCACATATCCCAACAGAGAATGTGCCTATCCGAATTGATTTCCCAGTAGGACCATCTACTAGCATGAGAGCTAGTGAACCTAAAGCACGCCTGAAGCATGGTATGCCTTTGGGTTATAAGGATCGAAATCCTCGAAAACGAAAATCGACAAATGATCAAAACGATACTATAAAGGGATATCCTGAAGAGACCCAAGATTTGATTAGTTCTGAGATTCCTGAAGAAATCAATGAACCCTAAGCTCATGTGAGTGAAGAACTTTTAATAAGTTCGACCGATGATGGGATTAATTTAAATCGATCTGAAATAGTGGTGGATAATATTTTTGTATATAATGTTGCACTTAATATTATGCAAGATAGTGAGGATCTTGAACCTCAATCTGTCGATGAATGTCGACAAAGATCTGATTGGACAAAATAGCAAGAGGCAATTCATTCTGAATTAAAGTCACTTGCTAAAAGAGAGGTCTTTGGACCAGTAGTCCAAACACCTACTGGTATAAAACCAGTTGGTCATAAATGGGTGTGAGCATGTGATTTTCTCCCTATATGAGAATCACTCCCAAAAATTCAAAATAAAACAATTTTCCTTTGTGTACAATGTTTGTATTTTTGTGGTATTTTTGTATAATTATTTGTATTTTGTCTATGCATGTTTATTTGTTTAAATTAATAAAAATATAAAATATGTCGCATTTTCATTTAGTATTTATTTAAGTTTGTTTTACAAAAATGAGAAAATCATAAAAAAATAATGTACGTTGCATTTTTAGCATTTAACGTCTAAATTGTGCGATTTTATCGTTAATTGCTATTTAAATGTGCGATAATAGTTATTTGGAATTAATTAGTATTTTTTATAAGTTAATTTAGTTTATAAGTTAATTTAGAATTTTAGTTTTATTAATTAGGAAGTAAAAGAAAAGAGAGCAAGAATATAAAAGAAAATCGGAATTAGGCCTCTTCTTCAATTTTGAACCACAGGCCCAAATATACCCAATCTTTTCCTACGACCCGGTCCATTTCAAACCGGGTCGACCTAGTCCATAACCCCAAAGACCCAACACCAGTATTTCCCTATCTTTCATTTCAAAAACAAAACCTTAAAAAAAATTCACTGTTGAAAAATCTCATCCGCCCCCTCTCTTACCTTCTTCTTCTTCAAACCTCCAAGTCCTATCCCATGGCTGCCTTTCCCCTCGCCCAACGACCACCCCTTCCAGCCCTTCCCCCCTCACCCCGTCACTCTCGCACACACACGTCAACACATACACACACATACACAGTGGACGACCTCACGCAACATCCGTTCATGGCTGCTGTTTCTTCTTCGTCTTCGTCCCAAACGACCTCTGCGTTTTCTTCTTCTTTATCTCAGCTGCGTCGAGCTCGAGATCAAGCTGCCATGGCTCCCCCTCTTGCTGCTGCGTCTTCTTCCTCACCTTCACGTCAGTCCGTCGACGTAGCAACTTCATGGCTGCCAACCTCGACCACGGCTGCCCAGCCCTCCATCGTCGCCCACCCTTGCATCCAAACGACCACATGTTGTTGCTGCCTAGCCCTCCATCGTCACCTCCATCCTTACGTCCATACAACCGTTCCAGTCGCGAAAGTCACTTAAACCCAACGTGAAAGCCATTGAAACCTTCCTCCGTGGTCCGCCATTGACGAGCAGCTACGCTGCCTGCGTCGACCACCCTGTTGTTTCTTCTTCTTCGAGCAGCTGCTGCCCAAGCTCCCATGGCCGTTGCATCATCTTCTTCCTCGTCATATCCTCCTCACTACCAGAGTTTGTCTTTTTCTCTACCCTCTCAGCTTCGGATCTTCCGAAGTTGTATTCTCCTACAAAGGTTCTCCTTCGTTAAACTATTTCAGAGATTTGCGACATATCACTGAAAGCAAATATATTTGGGATGCAGAAATATGAATTAAGGAGATTATTAGGTCAAGGCAACTTTGCTAAGGTTTATTATGGAAGGGATCTGAAAACGGGACAAGTTGTAGCTATTAAGGTAATTAAAAGAGAAGGTGGGTTTTCGTTGTTCGTCAAGATTCGGTATGTCGAGGTTGTTTGTTCGAGTTGTCCGTTTCCGTTTGAGTTCGTCGTTGTTCATTTCCGGTTAGTTAGTTTAAGTTTCATTTTTGTCCGTATTTTTGTTTGATATTTTCAGATCCAAAATTAGTATAAGTTTGATTCTTTTCTTGTTTGTTATTTTCACTTTGATTATTTCTTCAGTTTGTTTTTATTCATTTGTTCTTGTTTAGTTTTAATATAGAAATGTATTAGTCAATTGAATCCATTACCTTATTTGTAAAATTGTTAGATTTAGTTTGAGGTTCAATTGATTATTGAGTTTGGTAATTTGAATCCGTTTATTTGTTCAGTTTAAGTTTAAATTCGCATATGTAAATTTGTTTGTTATTGTTGATGAATCTGAAAGCGGGTTTGTTGTTAAAAATATTGTTTAGTCAAAATAATTCCAGTTGTGTTTTTTGTTGTTCATCATTTAGTTTGAATTTGTTGATTGAATTTGATTAAAAATCGGTTAAAGTTACTATTTTTTGGTTAATTGATTTATGTGAATTGGTTATAGCTGATGGGGATAGAATGGTAAATTATAGTATTTTCGGGGGTAGAATGGTAATTTCAGTAATTTCAGAGGGGTATTTTTGGAATTGAAAATCTGAACAATTATTTATTCTTGAGTGCTTTGTCCAATAAACTAATAATATTAAAATAATGTTTAAAATAATACGTAGTGGGGGACAAGACATAATGGTGGGGAATTAATACATTGTTTAATGTAGTGGGGGACAAAGCATGCGGTAGTGGGGAATAATGGAATTAATTAAAGAAAAGATATGGGTTAGTGGGAAATAATGTATTTATTTAATATAGTGGGGGACAAAATATTAAGTAGTGGAAAGTTAAAGGGGGATGGGTAGAAGATAGTGGGATTTATTTTTAAATGCTGAAGTGGGTAAATAAGTAGAGGTCTTTCAAAAACATTAGGGAGATAGAGGAGGGAGATAGAGAAAAAAAAAGAGGGCTGAAGATTAAAGAGAGAGAAAGAAAATTTCCGAAAAATATTAAGATTTTCAAAAAAGAAAAAAAAATAAAAAATAAAAAAAGCTGGAAATTAAAAGAGAGAGTAGTATACACCTGATAAATATTCTGATATACGGGTTCAGAAATTAAGGGTTAAATATTAATTAGTCTTTCAAATATGAAAAGATTCCCTTGGCTTCTGTCCGTTGTTTGTTGTCGGTGTTTCTGGATTTTTATCTTGATTTTCAAATCTGTCACTGGGATTTTCTGTTGACTGGATTGCTGGTTATTATTGTTGTTGTTGTGTTACGTACTACGTTGCTGACTTTCTTTTCTTATATTGGCAATACCAGGTACAAAACTGTAATTTTTGCATTTTGTAAGCTGAAATGAAGAATGGAATGTTAAATTTCTAATTTTTTTTTATTTATTAATTGTATTTAGGTTATTTCATATATTATTATTCTGTAAATCGCCGTCGTTTTGCATAACTAGACATATTGTAGCGATGTATTAAATAATGTTTTGCTTTAACCTGATTATTATGTAGTATATATTTAAGCATGTTCATTACTGATTAAACTGTCTAATAATTAAAATGAGAAGAAAATAATGTAAAAATGGCTTTATTAAATCAGTTTGGCAAAACTAATTAAGTTCACTATTCATAAGGGTTGTAGTATCGCCAACATTAAGTTAATCGAAATCATGTAGCTAAATTTAGTTAAAACATGAATTTAAATTAATTTTGCGAATCAAGTATTAGGACATGATTTGAATTAAAACAAGGTTAGTTAAGGTTAAATTAATTAAATTTTAGAAATACGGATTAGTAATCAAGATTGTTTCTAATTTTCAGTATTTGTAAATAATTAATTTGAATAGCTCAAGTCATCTAACAATATGATTTTAATCCGGCTATGGGATAATTAGTTTCTTTTAAAAAAAATTTATTTGACAATTCCATATTGTATTTATAATTATAATTTTAGTAATATTACTTTTCGTTAATATTTGTTTTAAACTAGTATTTAATATGTTATTTTTAAGTATGTAGAGATTGATTTTATATTTATAGACAAACTTAATAATAAAAAACAATGTAGTCATTTTAAGGTATTCATAAAATAAGGGAGGATTTCGCTAAAAATAAATAAATATAAACAATACAAAAATTTTCAGGGTCCTCCAATCTTATTTATTTTTTTTAAAAAAAAATACTTAGATTCCGGGATGGGCGGTTTAGTAAATTTCACGGTCCTACCTAAAAGTATAACAACGCGTAGTCTTTAGGCGCGTATTTAATAAGGGTATTTTCTTAAATATGGGTGTACATTTATGTAACCCAAATCCCAATCTTAGCGGAGTCAAAATGCGTCAACAAATCACGTGTACACTGGTTGTGACGTGATTCGAGATGCGTTTTCACGACGTTGCAATTCTTGTATAAAATAATAATAATAACAATAATGATAAAAGCGGGTCAAAGTTAAATTTGCATATAAGTTCTTAATTGTTAAAAAAAATCAGATAAATAAGCCAAATATAATAGTTGAGCGACCGTGCTAGAATCACGGAATCCGGGAATGCCTAACACCTTCTCTCGGGTTAACAGAATTCCTTATCCGGATTTCTGATTCGCGGACTGTTAAACAGAATCATTCTTTCCTCGATTCGGGATTCAACCGGTGACTTGGGACACCATAAATCTCCCCAGTGGCGACTCTGAAATAAATAAACAAATCCCGTTTCGATTGTCCTTTAATTGGAAAAAACTCCTTCACCCGTCGCGGGGCGGAAAAAAGAGGTGTGACAGCTCTGGCGACTCTGCTGGGGACGAACCCAGAATCTCTGGTTCAGGGTTCAAGAATTCGAGCTTAGAATAATTGTTATTATTTGGCTTTATTTATTATTTGATTTTATTACATGTTTTGGCTTAAATGCGCAAAATGTTGCTTTTATCGCTTTGATATTATCTGAACTGTATATAAACTGTGCCGAAACCCTTCTCTTCTCATCTTCGGGGAGAAGCTCGCTGGTCGAGACTCCCTATTCTGTTAGTGTCAATACCTGAAATAAGAAAGAGGCCGGACAAGTTACAAAGCCGGACGATCTCGCGGGTCCCCAGTACGTAGCCCCTCCTCGACTCGAGTTGTCCACTCGGGTACACAGTCTAGAACAAATACCTGGATTATGAACCTAGAATAACTTAGTTTCATGTTGAATCCCTAGTAGGAACGCTTATCTACATCATGTTGCATTTGACTTAAGGGACTCAACACAGGGGTTGGGTCCGTCCATGACTAGCAACCTGAAATGAAAAGACCATCCTGCTGCATCCTGTTTGCTTTATGCATTTATTTGCTTTAGACTTGCATGCTGACCGGCTTTGGAAAATCAGGAATATTGGAAAATTGTGGGGAAAAAAAGCGAAGTAACAGTGTATAGAATTAATTGCCTATTTTAGAAAAAGAAAAAAAAAACAATAGTTTATATTACCATGAAAAATAAAAATAAAAAGCCTTGTTTTTAAAATATTTTATTTATTTATTTATTTGTCTACAAAAATGCCAAAAAATAAAAAATAAAAAGAGTCGGCGGTGAATGTGGTTTTATTATTTGTTGCAAATATATATATATAAATCCAAAAAGTATTTTTCTTTATTTCCTTTCTAGAAAAGTTTTTTTTAAGCCCCCAATTTTCAAAAAATTTTTTTAAGCCCCCAATTTTCAAAAAAAAAATCAAAAATATTTTCCACTATTGATTTCTTTAGAAAGTCTTTTTAATTGTTTTTTTTAAATATAAAAAATAAAATAAAAATATTTTCTTTTAATTTCTTCCAAAAAAAATAAAAAAAAAATATATTTTTATTCTTCTTTCAAAAAAATTGAAAAGAAAATTCAAAATTCAAAAAATAATTTTTGTAAGCATTGCTTTCATAAATTGAAAGTAAAATTCCAAAAAAATAAATATTTTCTTCTTTAGAAATTTTTCTTTCAAAATTCAATTTTTTTTTCTTAGAAATCCATCTTTGCAAAAATGCTCTTTTTCTTCTTTATAAGTTTTTCCTTCAAAAAAATAAAATATAATAATAATAATAAAAAATAAAAGTTAGTTTATTTACTTTATTCATGATCACCCAAACTACGCCGGTTTGATTCTCACAGGGTGTGAGATACGTAGGCAACCTTCATCGGGTCCAACTTCCTATTTTGCAAAAACAACTAGAAAAGAAAAATGACAAAATGTTGCCACTTTTATAAAAGAGTCAGGCGATGCCATGTTGCAAAAATAGTCTAACATTCCCTAAAGGGGCGCTGGAAGGCTGACTTTGCATAAGCAGCCACCTTTGGTCATTCTTTTACCTTTCGGCTGGTTAAATCCCTACAGCCTTAAAATCTTCATCCCTGAAGAGTCAAAAGACCGTATTTGAAGAATCAGTTTTTCTTTTCCTCAAAATTAGGAAAAAATAGGAAAATTAGTTTATGAGTCAAATAAAGATTTTGCTTTTTGTCTAAATCCCCTTAATAAATGTGCAGAATGAGCACGAGTAGGAATTCATCTGAGGTCATTGTAAATGGGATCCCTTTAGGCTTACGCATGTGGTGGAACGACTTAGAAGAATCAGGGCGAGATACAGTCAAGATGTACTTAGGAACTTAGTTGGGTTACTGGACATTGTTCCGATAGGGGACATTATAAGGGCGCTAATTTCATTCTAGGACCCAGCACACAATATATTTCATTTCTCAGACTTTGAGCTCACACCGACACTGGAAGAACTGGCAGGGTACATCGGGAGTCCCAAAGTCCCTATGAGAGAGCAGTATCTTATTGCACTAAGGACCGTGACCATACACAGATTTTTAGACACCGTGAAGATCCGTAGAGTTATACACAACCCAGAATTATCTGAAGGTTTTTGTAGTTTGGCATTCTTGTACGACAAATGCGGTCATTTTGGAGGGTTCAACAATCCTGAGGGAAAGATCTGCAGCGGGGAAAACCAGCTGAAATGGCAAAGACATAGGTGTATTGCTTTCATGGTAGCCTTTCTGGGCCTTCTGGTATTCCCGAGAAAAGACGCGAAAATTAACATACAAGTCGTTGGGGTCGTCAGCACTTTGCTCAAGCAAAACAACAGCACTCTGGCACCAATGATAATAGCAGACATCTTCCGCGCTCTCACTGTTTGCAAAACCGGAGGAGGTTTCTTTGAGGGTTGCAATGTACTACTGCAAATGTGGATGATAGAACACATATGTCATCGCCCTCAGTTTCTGAAATATGAGTCGTCACAAAAGACTTGTATAGAAGAGTTTTCCACATGGGTCAACGGGTTTAGCCTGCCAGAAGGGGTCGCCGAATGGGTCACTCTGTTGCGTTCCATCTCAGCAAACCAGATAGAATGGGCATTTGGGTGGCTACCCATAGATGAAATCATACACATGTCAGCCGCCGAATCTCATTTGTTGTTGATGGGTCTCCAAAGTATCCAGCCCTACGTGCCATACAGAGTGTTAAGACAGTTGGGGCGATACCAAATAGTCCCAAAGGAAGAGGATCTCAGTGGCCAGGTAGTCGAAATCGGGCCTGGTGGGCAGTTCCCTGAAGCAGTCGTTCGGAGAATCTGGAATGAATGTCAAACCCTGAAAGTAGATACTCGTGTACAAGACCGGGCCAAAGGCGAAGTGTCGCCAAAATACCTCACATGGTACAGAAGAGAGCTTGAGCACCAGAGACCAACTAAGAGAGCTCACGTCCAAGACTTTGTAGAATCATCGCGAGCACAATGGGGTTGGCTAGCAAAAGAGAAGGAATATCGGGCCGAGATTGGCAAGTTAAAACAGCAAATTGAGGGGCTAAAATACCAAAGCATCTTGCAAATTGATGCTGATACAGGAGAGAAAAGCAAGTTGATTCAAGAGAACAAGGCCCTGAGAGCCCGAATCCGCCAAGACAGAAAGAATGCCGGTGACCAACAGAAAAGTCGGTCCAATGAGAGGTTGATAGCAGAGTTGAGGAGTCAGGTCAGCAAAAGCCGAGAGGATTTGGAGAGATCCGAGGCTTGCATGGCGAGAATGTGGGTCAGATGGGCAAAAGGTACAATGACATGGAGAAAACATCTACAACAAGTCATAAGGGATTCTGAAATAAGCATTGGACTATTAAGAGAAACAAACTCCACTCTTCAGGAGAGGATCTTTAAACAAATCCGAGATGCCCAAGCAGACAGAAGGCGTTGTTATGATGTGATGGACAGAATGGAAGAACAAATGGAGAGGTTTCAGGATCGACTCGCCGACAATGCTCAAGTACTGGGACTAAAGAACCGGCGAATAGAGCAACAGTTAGGGGAAGGGATAACATCCGGGGTAGGATTGATGAGATTGGGCACTACATCTACATGAGATGCCTAGCATGTGAGCAAATACCTCGGGATACCCTTCTTGCCTCTATCATGGGCTACGTCCACCGGATTATGGATGAGTTGAAAAGCTTACAAAGGGATCTTACACCAAAGCCCGCGGAAAGGCCGAATGATGCCTCGCGGGCACCAAAATTCAAGGCTTTAATGTATCCCTAGTTCAAGTCTGCACTTGTTTGTTTTTCAGAGTCTGTTGTCTACCCCTATGTTCCCTTCAAACAATTGTTAATATTGTGGAGTCTGTATTTCGTTTGTTTTCTTTCAAATAACAGTTTGTAATAACATATTTGGGTAATAGAATGTAAAATTGGGTCTTTATTTTATTGATGCACGAACTACGCTTGGTCTGATTCGTGCGGGGTCACGATACGTAGGCAATCTCTATAGGATTCGACCGTAATTAAAAAAAAGGAAAAAGATAGAGAGAGAAGAAGAAATTAGAGGTCCCTGAAATGCTCAAAAGAGGCACAAATAAAATAAGTCGGGATGATGCATGCGGTCAGAGCAAAAACATGTTAGAAATGATTAACTGCCTAAGAACATTGCATCCCCCCCAATGTGCAAATACAATATCTGTTAAGACTCTAACACTGACAAGTTTGTTGTTTTTCCAATTAACACCAGTTAGTTTGTTAAAGCGTACTGGCACCGTACCATTATCAAACAAGATCAAAAGGGCCCATACCAGAAAGCATGACTGGTTCAGACAACAGTGTTGAGTCGGAAAAGTCGGCAAATCAGATGCTGAAGGAAGCCATGGAAAAAATGGAAAAGATGAGGCTGGAAATGAATGAAATTCAGATAGCCTTAGCTAGAGCTCAAAAGGGGCAGGAACTACCTGTTACTCCTACTCTCCAACCAGTACACGCGTTAGAATACACCTCTCCCGGTCCTTCAACGAGCTTCCCAAGCCATCACTACTATCAGGGAAGAGAGGCTTATGATCCCCAAGCTCCACCACCCATTCAAAACCCTCCTCCACCAAATGTTCCCGTCTTTGTGGCACCTCCCCCAGCCCCATTGCACAGATCATCCAGTGAGCCGCTGTTTCAGGCTCACGATACACAATATTACCCCCCTGAACTCACATTCAAAGCACCCGAGCCACATACCTATAATCCCCATTTTGAGGTCCCAACAGAGATTGAAAAGTCGGCTAAGAGCCCAGAGCAGGACGAGGTGATGCGGAAATTTAAAAGCCTGGAGCATTCCTTTAGGAACATACACGGGTTAGGCAACCAGGTCAGCGTGGCCTACAAGGATCTATTCCCTTTCCCTGACGTTCAATTACCAGCAGGGTTCAAGATGCCCAAGTTCGATTTGTACGAAGGGCATGGCGATCCTATGGCACATCTACGTGGCTTTTGTAGCAAAATGAGGGGAGCATGGGGAAAAGATGAGCTACTGATAGCTTACTTTGGCTAGAGTTTGAGCGGGTCGGCACTGGAGTGGTATACAAGACAAGATCCGAGCAGGTGGTACACCTGGGATGACTTGGCACAGGCTTTCGCAGGACACTTCCAATACAACCTTGAGATAGTCCAGACCGTCTCACATTGCTAAAGCTTGAGAAGAAACCCGGAGAGAGCTTTAGGGAATTTGGGTTCCGATGGAGAGAACAAGCAACCAGAGTTGATCCTCCAATGAGAGAGGGAGAAATGGTAGATTACTTTCTACAAACTCTAGAGCCGACTTACTTCGGTCACTTGGTGACGTCAGTTGGCAAATCCTTCAATGAAGTGGTGAAAATGGGAGGTATGATAGAAGAGGGACTTAAGTCCAATAAGATCCTGAGTTACTCGGCAATTAAGGCAATAACTCAGGCTATTCAGGGCGGTACGGGAGGTGCGCTCAGAAAGAAAAGGAGAGAAGAGGTCACGACAATAGAGGCAGGAAATTGGTCCAGATCTAGAGGTCCTTCCCCTCATTACCAACCCAGACCCCAGCATCTAAACTACTCACACATTCCAAATTACCCTCCACAACCCTACTACCCACCACAAGAACACCATTTTTCCGTCCATCACACCCAAACTTACACCCAGCCTCCGGCTCGCCCGCAATGGCGTGCACCGGCTCCCCAACATACATATCTACCTCTACAAAACACATATCCACCACCGAGGGCCTACAGGAATCCTTTAGGGCCAAGCTTCCGTGGAAATTAGGCTTTCAGGAACGAAAGGATGCAGAAGCCAAGAACATTCACTCCGTTGGGAGAAACCTATACTACTCTGTTTCACAAGTTGAAGCAGATAGGCCTACTAAGTCCTATTGAAACCAAATTTCCAAATCCCCCTCCCAGAAATCTGGACCATTCAGTAAGCTGCAAATATTGTTTGGGTGCTCCCGGGCATGATATTGAGAAATGTTGGAAGTTGAAGACTGCCATACAAGATCTTATTGACATAAATAGGATCGAGGTTCAGGCACCAGAGGCACCCAACATCAATGAAAATCCGTTATCGGTGCACCATGAAGCCCACATAATCGAACTAGTGCACGAAGGAGGGAAACCAAAAACACCCTCACAAACGGTAATGATGATTCGTGCCAGTTCTAATGAAGAGTCGACCAGTGGAAAGGCAGTGGTACAGTCGGGAAAGGTATATGACAAGCCATTTGTGGTAGCAGGGAAAGGATTGTCTGTTGCTGCGAAGAAGCCAGAGTCAGTTAGAGCAGTGTTGCAGGGAGTAGCAAACAAACCAATGTTGGTAGTAAAAGGGGTCCATGTGGAACCAGTTGTTATCAAGCCGGTCATACAGTTGCCGATAACAAGCGAGAAAGCTGTGCCGTGGAGCTACAGTCAAGTGACAGTGACGCATAAGGGGAAGGAGGTTATGGAAGATGTATGCGAGGCACAAGGGCTAGCTCGATCGGGAAGGTGTTTTGCTCCCGCAGAATTGAGAAGGGTCAATCCTGAAACAATAAAGAAACCAGTGACAGATGAAGAAGCAGAGGAATTTTTGAAGAAAATTAAGGTGCATGATTACTCAATTATAGAGCAATTGAGAAAAACCCCAGCCCAGATTTCATTGCTATCCTTGTTAATCCATTCAAACGATCATTGTCAGGCCTTAATGAAGATTCTGAACGAGGCCTATGTCCCGGACAATCTCTCAGTGAACCATTTGGAGAAAGTAGCGCACTAGATCTTTGAAGTAAACCGAGTGACATTCTCTGACGATAAGTTACCGATAGAGGGTACTGAACACAACAGAGCACTCTATCTGACGGTAAAATGCGAAGAATCGGTGGTCACTCGAGCACTAATTGATAATGGGTCAAGTGCCAATATCTGCCCTTTGGCCACTCTAAACAAACTAAAGGTTGCGGATGATAGGATCCACAAGAATAGTGTCTGCGTCCGAGGTTTTGATGGGGGCGGCACTGACACAGTGGGTGATATCCTACTGGAATTAACTATTGGTCCGGTCGAGTTCACCATGGAATTTCAAGTAATAGATGTGGCGGTGTCGTACAATCTTTTGTTGGGATGACCCTGGATCCATGCAGCCAAAGTAGTGCCTTCTACACTGCATCAAATGGTCAAGTTTGAATGGGATAGACAAGAGATTGTGGTACACGGGGATGATGGAACACATGCCGTCAGCGATGCTATTGTGCCCTTCATAGAAACCGATGATGATAAGGGCCCATGGGTTTATCAGATTTTTGACGCAGTCTCAGTAGACAAAATTCCTGAGGGCGGGGGCCTTCCACTTCCCAGAATCACAGCTGCAACCTTCATGATAGCATCAGAAATGTTGAATAATGGGTTTGTACCAGGAAAAGGTCTGTGGGTTGATCTACAGGGAATGATCCATCCAGTTTCTTTGCCCAAGAACCTGGAAACTTTTGGGTTGGGATTCAAGCCTACCGTAGCGGATGTGAAACGGGCCCGCAAATTGAAGAAAAGAGTATGGGTCCTTCCTAAGCCAGTCTCATGCCTATCCAGATCATTTGTCAAAGCAGGGTTCAGAAAGTTATCGGTCCCTAAAGTTCTTGGACCTCTGATGGGGCCAGATGGAGATTTGAATGAAAGCTTTGAAAGAGTGTTTGCCGATATCAACATGATAGAAGCTGGAGAGGGTTCCAGTAAGGCATACATACAGTTTGTGGGTCCTATGGTCAAGGTCAACAATTGGATAGCTACTCCTCTTCATACTTGGAGGGAGTCCTGGTAGTTGGCTCTGATTTTCCTTGTTTGTTTTCTGGATCATTCCAGGGTTGTAATCCAGATTCCTTCTTATTGTGTTCAATAAAGTGTGAAACCTTGTTATCCCATAATTCAATAAAATGAAAAGGTTCTTCTTTATTTTTATTCTTTATTTTTTATTTTATAAGTTATTTTTAATTTTGTTTCTTTCGTTTCTTTTTCTGAACAGTTCTTTTCATACTGGTTCTAATGACATGGCATGCACAACGGATCTTCAACCTAGTCTAAAATATCAATCTGATTCCGAGCTAACCATACAAGAGGTCGATTATGATAATGAATCGGAATACGATGAGGATGAAGCACTCGAGGAGATAAATAGGGAGTTAAGCCAGTTTGAAGAAAAATACAAACCCAACTTAAATGACACAGAAGCCATCAATTTAGGAGATGCCCGTGATATCAAAAAAACTAAAATAAGCATCCACATTGCACCAAATATCAGGGAGGAATTGATCAAAACACTTATTGAGTTCAAAGATGTTTTTGCATGGTCGTATGATGACATGTCGGGGTTAAGCACAGATTTAGTGGTTCATAAATTGCCCACTGACCCGGCATGCCCTCCCGTCAAGCAAAAATTGAGGAAGTTCAAAACGGATATGAGTGTGAAGATTAAAGAAGAAGTAACCAAGCATATGCAAACAAAGGTTATTCATGTCACTCGATATCCTGATTGGTTGGCTAATGTGGTGCCGGTACCAAAGAAAGATGGAAAGATTAGGGTGTGTGTCGATTACCGCAATCTGAATAAGGTAAGCCCTAAAGATAACTTTCCTTTACCCAACATCCATATCTTGATCGACAATTGTGCCGGACGTGAGATCGGATTATTTGTGGATTGCTATGCTGGGTATCATCAGATTCTGATGGATGAGGAAGATGCGGAAAAGACAGCCTTCATTACGCCGTGGGGAACTTATTGCTACCAGGTAATGCCATTTGGTTTGAAGAATGCTGGGGCAACGTACATGAGAGCAATGACCATTGTGTTTCATGACATGATCCACAAAGAAATTGAAGTGTACGTAGACGATGTAATCATAAAGTCCAAGCATCAGGAAGATCACGTAGCAGACCTAAGGAAGTTCTTTCAAAGACTTCGAAGGTATGATATTAAGCTCAACCCGGCCAAATGCGCATTTGGTGTTCCATTTGGGAAGCTTTTGGGATTCATTGTCAGTCGGCGAGGTATTGAACTGGATCCATCAAAAATCAAATCTATCCAAGAGTTGTCACCACCGAAGAACAAGACAGAAGTAATGAGTCTGTTGGGAAGGTTGAATTACATCAGCAGATTTATTGCTCAACTCACAGCAACCTGTGAACCCATTTTTCGGCTGTTGAAGAAGGATGTCGCGGTAGGATGGACGGCGGAATGCCAGGAGGCATTCGACCAGATCAAAGAATATTTATCAAATCCACCTGTATTGGTTCCCCCTGAGCCGGGAAGACCGTTAATTCTTTATCTAACGGTCTTGGAGAATTCGTTTGGCTGCGTGTTGGGGCAACACGACATTACAGGAAGAAAAGAGCAAGCCATCTATTATCTTAGCAAGAAGTTTACAAAATATGAGGTTAAGTACACTCAACTCGAGAAGACATGTTGCGCTCTAACCTGGGTAGCCTAGAAATTGAAACATTATTTATCCTCATATGCTACTTATCTCATTTCCCGTTTGGATCCGATAAAGTATATTTTCTAGAAGCCTATGCCCACAGGAAGGTTAGCAAAATGGCAAATATTACTCACGGAGTTTGACATCGTCCATGTGACGAGGACAGCCATGAAGGCCCAAGCGTTGGCAGATCACTTGGCTAAGAATCCTATTGATGAAGAATACGAGCCGTTGAGGACATATTTTCCTGACGAGGAAGTAATGCATATAGATAAGTTGGAGTTACTTGAGGAACCCGGTTGGAAGCTTTTCTTTGATGGAGCCGCAAATGCGAAGGGAGTTGGAATAGGAGCAGTGCTTATTTCTGAAACAGGACGTCATTATCCTGTTACAGCTCAACTGTGTTTCTATTGTACCAACAACATGGCTGAGTATAAAGCATGCATTTTGGGTTTGCGATTAGCTGCAGACATGGATGTCCAGGACGTCTTGGTCTTGGGAGACTCGGACCTCCTGGTGCATCAAATTCAGGGTGAATGGGAAACACGGGATTTGAAGCTCATACCATATCGACAATGTTTGCACGATCTGAGCAAGCGATTTCGATCAGTGGAGTTCAGACACATCCCAAGAGTTCACAATGAGGTTGTCGATGCATTGGCCACTTTAGCATCAATGTTGCATTACCCAGACAAAATTCATGTTGACCCGTTGCACATCCAGGTTCGTGATCAGCATGCCTATTGCAACATGATAGAGGAAGAAGTGGATGGTGAGCCATGGTTTTATGACGTCAAAGAGTACCTCAGGATGGGGATATACCCGGAGCAGGCGACCGGAGATCAAAAAAGAGCCATTCGGCGATTGTCAAGTGGTTTCTTCCTCAGTGGAGGAGTGTTGTACAAAAGAACCTCAGATTTGGGATTGCTGAGATGTATAGACGCCAGTCAAGCCTCGACAGTTATGACAGAGGTACATGCTGGAGTTTGTGTGCCACATATGAGCGGATATGTATTGGCGAAGAAGATTCTTCGAGCAGGGTATTATTGGCTCACTATGGAGCATGATTGTATCAATTTCGTGCGGAAATGCCATCAATGTCAAATACACGGAGATTTGATTCATTCTCCGCCAACGAAATTGCACACAATGTCAGCACCATGGCCATTTGTGGCATGGGGCATGGATGTCATTGGGCTTATTGAGCCGGCAGCTTCGAACGTTCACAGGTTCATTCTGGTAAGCATTGATTATTTCACCAAGTGGGTTGAAGCCAAAACTTTCAAGTCCGTAACCAAGAAGGCAGTGGTGGATTTTGTCCATTCCCATATCATCTGTAGATTTGGGATCCCGAAAGTGATAATCACGGACAATGGTGCTAATCTTAACAGCAATTTGATGAGAGAAGTATGTGAACAGTTTAAGATTACACACCGTAACTCCACACCATATCGTCCCAAGGCGAATGGAGCTGTTGAAGCAGCCAACAAGAACATCAAAAAGATACTGAGGAAGATGGTAGAAGGATCCAGGCAATGGCATGAAAAATTACCATTTGCACTGTTGGGTTATCGCACTACCGTCCGGACTTCAGTAGGTGCAACCCCTTATTTGTTGGTATATGGAACTGAAGCAGTAATACCAGCGGAAATTGAAATTCCATCCCTTCGGATTATCGCTGAGGCTGAGATTGATGATGACGAGTGGATCAAAACCCGTTTGGAGTAGTTGAACTTGATTGATGAAAAGCGATTGGCAGCTGTGTGTCATGGCCAGTTATATCAAAGGAGAATGGCAAGAGCCTACAACAAGAGGGTGCGCCCCAGAAAATTTGAAGTGGGGCAACAAATATTAAAACGAATCCTGCCACACCAAGCAGAAGTAAAGGACAAGTTCGCCCCGAATTGGCAAGGACCATTCATTGTAACCAGAGTATTGTCCAATGTCGCTTTATGTTTAACAGATATCGAAGGAAAATGCGTCGACATGGCTATCAATTCCGACGCAGTTAAGAGATATTATGTATGATCTCTTTTGATTGTAATTGTCATTTGTTTGTGGTTGGCATTTATCGGAGAATGAAATGACGGAGGCAATTCTTTCTTCTATCAAAACACTTTAACCTTTGCTTACCCTTTTGAGCCTTATTTATTCTTTCATATCCCTCTCTTGGAGTCAGTAAGTAAAATAAAAGATAAAAAAAAAAACAATAATAAAGACAAAGGAAAAATCATAAGAAAAACAAAGGAAGTGGGAACTACGTTTGACCTGATTCCTCAAAGAAGGATACGTAGGCGCCTCACGGCTCGGTCATAGTGTAACCAAAAAATAAAAATCCCCAAGCAAGAAGAACTGGGGCAGAAGTTGTTAAAAGAAAGTTTGATTCCAAGAGTTGTACTGTTTCACCCCTCCAAATTATTTTAAACTTTTGATACTCCTTTTCTTTTTAGCCATACACAAAAAAAATACATATTGATGTCCAAAAAATACCTCCCGATCAGTATCCGAGAAGTGCCAAGTTCATGCACGTGGAAGTCGGAAACAACACTCTGATCCCCAGCAGAGAAGAGGATCATAAACTGGAAATGAATTGATAGCCGAAATAATCCCCAACAAAGAGCGTCATATCGACAACGCTCCAATCCCCAACTAAAAAATAAAATAAAATGAGAGATTCTTATCGGTGAAAACCTTCACAGGCACCATGAAGCGACGAGAGTTAAGAGAAATGAGAGAGTCCTATTAGTGAAAACCCCTCGAAGGGCACTATGAGGCGACAAGGCGAGAATGGCGGAGAAGGTCCACCGTTGGCAGAAGTTGAGTATTTATTTATCCCCAGCGAGATGAGGCCATCCGAAAGATTGATTGATACAAATAGACTGGGTTGATCAATCCGGAATGCACGACATGATCGTTGGGATTGGTTATATCATTCAGATAAGTTCTTTTCTTTTCTTTTTCCCCAGCGTTTGTTCATAAAGACTTCTTTTTCTATCTTTAAAATTATCACTCTTTCATTTCTTGGTTTAAAAGATTTTATTTCCCCCAACAGTTTATTTTTGAAAAGGATTTTTAGAGCTTACTACCAGTTTGCCAAAATGGTGCAAGGCAAAATGCGAAAAGGACAAGTCAAAGATAAGGTGACAAAACGAAAAGAAGTTTGTCGCAAGACCAAAATGATGAATGAGTCTAGATCCTAAGAGGCCCACATTTCCAAGGGAAGTTATGGATCAAATTCCAAGAGGATCCCCAGCAGATGTGCGAGATACGGAAACAACTCCAACAAATTCTCGACCAGGTTCCACAATAGTCGAACAACACAGAGCGGGGAAGGAAGAGAAAAGAAAAAACCATCCCCAGCAGGAATATCATCCCCAACAAGTTTTGTAGTAAAGCAGGGAAAAGAAAAAGGGAAAAACCATCTCCAGCAGAAGTGGCACGATCACTCACCACGTTTTAAACTAACAAATTTTTCTTTGATTTAAAGTAGGGAAAGGAAATATTATTGACCACAGGAAGACAGGGTCACAAAGAGGATTATTAAACTGGGGCAGAAAATTTTCTCTCATTACGAAAATTTTCTTAAAATCAGATAGCCATTTGGGAAAGAGAGAAGATAACACAAGTTTTGAAGAAAATAAAATCCCCAGCAGTATACAAGAAGGGAGATACAAGTTTTAAAAGAAAAGCAATCTTGGAAGAAGCAAGATAACCCAAAGTTGTAAAAGCAAAGGCCCTGGAATCAATATCATCCCCACCATTGTTAAAAGAAGGAAGATAATTCCCCAGCAGTGTTATTCCCGGCAGGTTTCAGGGAAGCGAAAGCACCAGCTTTAAAGGAAATAGTCTTTGAAGAAGGAACATGACATATTGGTGAAATAAAATATCGGTGTTATCCCCAACAATTTTCAGAGGAATAAAACACCAGTTTTGAAGGAAGCAGTTGAAGAATTCAGGAGCCTGCCTGGAGAATGGAGGTGTTAAAATTTAAGAAGTTATTGAAGTCAGGAGCCCGCCTGGAGAATGGAGGTATTAAAATTTAAGAAGTTATTGAAGTCAAGAGCCCACCTGTAGAACGGAGGTTGTTATATTTTTAAGTTGTTGAAGTCAGGAGTCCGCCTGAAGAATGGAGGCTGAATTATTTTGAGAAAGTTGTTGAAGTCAGGAGCCCGCCTGGAGAATGGAGGCTGAATTATTTTGAAAGTTGGAGAAGTCAGGAGCCCGCCTGGAGAATGAAGGCTAAATTATTTTAAGTTGTTGTTGAAGTCAGGAGCCCGCCTGGAGAATGAAGGCTAAATTATTTTAAGTTGTTGTTGAAGACAGGAGCCCGCCTGGAGAATGGAGGTGCTAAAATTTAAGAAGTTGAAAAAGTCAGGAGCCCGCCTTGAGTGCTCTATCCAATAAACTAATAATATTAAAATAATGTTTAAAATAATACGTAGTGGGGGACAAGACATAATGGTGGGGAATTAATACATTATTTAATGTAGTGAGAGACAAAGTATGCGGTAGTGGGGAATAATAAAATTAATTAAAGAAAAGATATTGGTTAGTGGGAAATAATGTATTTATTTAATATAGTGGAGGACAAAACATTAAGTAGTGAGAAGTTAAAGGGAGATGGGTAGAAGATAGTGGGATTTATTTTTAAATGCTGAAGTGGGTAAATAAATAGAGGTCTTTCAAAAACATTAGGGAGATAGAGGAAGGAGACAGAGAAAAAAAAAAGAAGGCTGAAGATTAAAGAGAAAGAAAGAAAAATTCTGAAAAATATTAAGATTTTCAAAAAAGAAAAAAAAATACAAAATAAAAAAAGCTGGAAATTAAAAGAGAGAGTAGTATACACCTGATAAATATTCTGATATACGGGTTCAGAAATTAAGGGTTAAATATTAATTAGTCTTTCAAATCTAAGAAGATTCCCTTGGCTTCTGTCCGTTGTTTGTTGTCGGTGTTTCTGGATTTTTATCTTGATTTTCAAATCTTTCACTGAGATTTTCTGTTGACTGGATTGCTGGTTATTATTGATATTGTTGTGTTACGTACTACGTTGCTGACTTTCTTCTTCTTATATTGGCAATACCAGGTACACAACTGTAATTTTGGCATTTTGTAATCTGAAATGAAGAGGGGTTGCTCTGATGGTAAGCAACCCCCACTTCCAACCGAGAGGTTGTGAGTTCGAGTCTCCCCAAAAGTAAGGTGGGATGTTCTTGGAGGGAAGGATGCCGGGGGTCTATTTGGAAACAGTCTCGCTACCCTAGGGTAGGGGTAAGGTCTGCGTACACACTACCCTCCCCAGACCCCACTAAGTGGGATTATACTGGGTTGTTGTTGTTGTTGTTGTTGTTGTAAGCTGAAATGAAGAATGGAATGTTAAATTTCTAATTTAGTTTTTTTGTTTTATTTATTAATTGTATTTAGGTTATTTCATATATTATTATTCTGTAAATCGCCGTCGTTTTGCATAACTAGACATATTGTAGTGATGTATTAAATAATGCTTTGCTTTAACCTGATTATTAGGTAGTATATATTTAAGCATGTTCATTACTGATTAAACTGTCTAATAATTAAAATGAGAAGAAAATAACGTAAAAATGGCTTTATTAAATCAGTTTGGCAAAACTAATTAAGTTCACTATTCATAAGGGTTTTAGTATCGCCAACATTAAGTTAATCGAAATCATGTAGCTAAATTTAGTTAAAACATGAATTTAAATTAATTTTGCGAATCAAGTATTAGGACATGATTTGAATTAAAACAAGGTTAGTTAAGGTTAAATTAATTAAATTTTAGAAATACGGATTAGTAATTAAGATTGTTTCTAATTTTCAGTATTTGTAAATAATTAATTTCAATAGCTCAAGTCATCTAACAATATGATTTTAATCCGGCTATGGGATAATTAGTTTCTTTTAAAAAAAATTTATTTGACAATTCCATATTGTATTTATAATTATAATTTTAGTAATATTACTTTCCGTTAATATTTGTTTTAAACTAGTATTTAATATGTTATTTTTAAGTATGTAGAGATTGATTTTATATTTATAGACAAACTTAATAATAATAAAAAAATATAGTCATTTTAAGGTATTCATAAAATAAGGGAGGATTTCGCTAAAAATAAATAAATATAAACAATACAAAAATTTGCAGGGTCCTCCAATCTTATTTATTTTTTTTAAAAAAAATATTTAGATTCCGGGATGGGCGGTTTAGTAAATTTCACGGTCCTACCTAAAAGTATAACAACGCGTAGTCTTTAGGCGCGTATTTAATAAGGGTATTTTCTTAAATATGGGTGTGCATTTATGTAACCCAAATCCCAATCTTGGCGGAGTCAAAATGCGTCAACAAATCACGTGTACACTAGTTGTGATGTGATTCGAGATGCGTTTCACGACGTTGCAATTCTTGTATAAAATAATAATAATAACAATAATGATAAATGAGGGGCAAAGTTAAATTTGCATATAAGTTCTTAATTGTTAAAAAAATCAGATAAATAAGCCAAATATAATAGTTGAGCGACCGTGCTAGAACCACGGAATCCGGGAATGCCTAACACCTTCTCTCGGGTTAACAGAATTCCTTATCCGGATTTCTGATTCGCGGACTGTTAAACAGAGTCATTCTTTCCTCGATTCGGGATTCAACCGGTGACTTGGGACACCATAAATCTCCCCAGTGGCGACTCTGAAATAAATAAACAAATCACGTTTCGATTGTCCTTTAATTGGAAAAAACTCCTTCACCCGTCGCGGGGCGGAAAAAGGAGGTGTGACAATGGGTTTTTGTGCGAAAAAGGAATGATAAAAATGAAGTTGAAAGATACAAAGCTCGCCTTGTTGCACAAGGATTCTCACAATGACCTGGAGTCAATTTTGATGAAACATATCCACCTGTTATGGATGCCATAATATTTCGATATCTCATCAGTTTAGCACTACATGAAAATCTTGAAATACATCTAATGGATATAGTTACAGTTTGTCTGTACGGTTCACTTGATAATGAAATTTATATGAAAATTCCTGAAGGATTTAAAATGCTTGAAGCAAAATCTCATGAAATGTATTCAATCAGATTACAAAGATCTTTGTACGGTTTAAAGCAATCTGGGCGCATGTGGTATAATCGCCTTAGTGAATATTTGCTGAAAGAAGGTTACATAAATGATGTTATTTGTCCATGTATTTTTATATAGAAAATGACATCAGAATTTGTTATACTTGCTGTTTATGTTGATGACATAAATCTTGTTGGAACTCTAGAAGAGCTCCAAAAGGCAATTGAATATCTTAAGAAAGAATTTAAGATGAAAGATCTTGGAAAGACAAAACTTTGTCTTGGTTTGCAAATTGAACATTTAGCAGACGAGATCTTTATCCATCAATCTACCTATACAGAAAGGGTCTTAAAACTCTTTTACATGGACAAAGCGCACCCATTGAGTACACCAATGGTTGTTCGATCACTTGAAGTGAATAAGGATTTGTTCCGACCTCCAGAAGAGGATGAGGAACTCCTTGGTACCGAAGTACCCTATCTCAGTGCAATTGGTGCACTAATGTATCTTGCAAATGCTACAAGGCCTGGCATAGCATTTCCTGTTAATTTTCTAGCAAGATATAGTTCTTCTCCTAAACGGAGACATTGGAACGGGATTAATCATATATTGCGATATGTAAAGGGAACTCTTGATATGGGTTTGTTTTATGCTAACAAAGATAGTGTAGATCTTGTTGGTTATGCAGATGCAGGATATTTATTTGATCCCCATAAAGCTCGATCTCATACCGGGTACGTATTTACATATGGAGGTACTGTCATATCATGGCACTCCACAAAGCAATCTATTGTTGCTACTTCTTCAAATCACGCTGAGATAATAGCTATTCATGAAGCAAGTAGGGAATGTGTATGGTTGAGATCAATAATTCATTTTATTCGAGAAAAATGTGGTTTGGAATGTGAGAAAAGACCCACAATTTTTTACGAAGACAATGTTGCATGCATAGCCCAATTGAATGGAGGATTTATAAAAGGAGATAGAACGAAGCACATTTCACCAAAATTATTCTATACACACGATCTTCAGAAAAGTGGTGACATTGATGTGCAACAAATCCGTTCAAGTGATAATCCAACAGATTTATTCACTAAATCTTTGTCAACTTCAACTTTTGAAAAGATGGTATACAAGATTGGAATGCGGAGACTCAAATATTTAAAACAAAATTTTCATTAGGGGGAGTAAAATACGCGATGCACTCTTTTTCTCTTACTAAGGTTTTTTCCCATGGGGTTTTCCTTATAAGGTTTTTAATGAGGTACCTAGCAATGCGTATTACTAAATATGCGTACTCTTTTTCCTTCACTAAGATTTTTTCCCACGTGGTTTTTCCTAGTAAGGTTTTAATAAGGCACATTATCTTTTAATGAACATCCAAGTGGGAGTGTTATAAATATACTATATTATGGATGTTCATTTAGTACTCCGTTGTAAATAAGATTTCTGAAGAAGCTTATCCATATGAGACTCCGCCGTAAATATATTTATTTATTTAGTACTCTATTGGAAATAAGCTTCCTAAAAAAGCTTATCCTTTCAGTACCCGGTTATGGATAAACATTAACCCCGGTAGAAGATTATTCATACCGGGTATAATAAGCTTATCCTTTCGATACTCCGTTATGGATAAACATTATTCCCGGTAGAAGATTATCCATACCGGGTATAATAAGCTTATCTTTTCAGTACTCCGTTATGGATAAACATTGCTCTCAGTAGAAGATTATCCATATCTAGCATAATAGCAGCTTACACAACAGCTTTTAGTAGCAGCTTACACAGCAGCTTGCAGTAGTAGCTTACACAGCAGCTTGCAGTAGCAGCTTACACAGCAGCTTGCAGTAACAGCTTACACAACAGCTTCCTTTCTTCTATAAATAGAAGAAATTTTAGTTCATTATGTACATCAGTTTAAATTCGAAAAATATATCAATTTCTCTCTAGTCTTTACTTTACAGTCTTTATTTTATAACATGTCATAATTATTTCTTCAATTTTGGATCACTAAAAATAAACTGGTTAAGATTTTAGTGGAGTATCTTCATTATTTTTTCTTTTGCTTTAGAAGAATCAATGCTTTTTAATAAAAAGACGAAATGTGGACCACCATGCGGGCCGTGTGTGACAATGCTCTTCAATCTTGGACCACTAAAAACATATTAGTTAGGATTTTTGTGGAGTATAATTTTATACTTTGTTAGATCATAGAATACACTATTATTTTGAAGCTTTTGTGAACAAGATTCATTTACTTTCTTTCCGTAAGACTTTTCTTTATTGTATCACTTTAATGATTAGTGTTATTATTCTAGTTGTCATGATTAGCTAGTTTTATTTTTAAGGTGGCCGACCCAATAATGTTAATTTGTGTTTACCTTTGCATCTAATATATATATATAATATCATATCATAATATACTAATAGTAGGAACACTTTAAGTTGAAAGTTAATTTATAAATTTATCATATCATAACGTACTAAAAGTAGGTACACTTTAAGTTGAAAGTTAATTTATAAATTTACCCATCACAAGTTGAGTGACATTTTTGCCCTTTATCAAACTATATAGTACTAACAAGATTGGTGTACAAAGAGGTAAATATACATTGTAATAAAGATAAATAAATTTCAATAAATTTGTCAATACAATAAATTAGTCGAATGGTAAATGGTTGATACAATATGACACTTAGGCTTCTCCTTATTGTTTTTATGGCGTTAAATCTTAATTGTGACTATTTAGGATCACAAGAGTCGATTAATTAAGCCCTTGAACTATAATTACTTGTATGTTTTATCTGATCCTTCCTGGAAGTCCAAAGTTGTGCTCCTTTAGTATATTCAGTATCTTATTTCCTTTCATCTTCCAACACTTATCGTGATATCTCTTGAAATGCTATATGTATAATTTAACGCTCAAAAAGGTTCTTATCTTAAAAAGTTATTATCCGACCTTTGCATTATTTCATTGGAAACATGGAGAATTTAAAGAGTTGCAATTTATTTAGCCATTAAAATAAAAGAGTCAGGCTTTAGCAGAATTCTCCTTTCATGGAGAATTTCTTTTGCTTCAGAAGAATCAATGCTTTTTAATAAAAAAGACTAAATGTGGACCACCATGCGGGCCGTGTGTGACAATGCAGAAATAATTTTGTCATAATTATTTCTTCAATTTTGGACCACTAAAAATATATTAGTTAGGATTTTTGTGGAGTATCTTGATCTAAAAGTGTTATACTTTGTTAGAGAATAGAATACACTATTATTTTGAAGCTTTTGTGAACAAGATTCATTTACTTTCTTTTCCGTAAGACCTTTCTTTATTGTATCACTTTAATGATTAGTGTTATTATTCTAGTTGTCATGATTAGCTAGTTTTATTTTTAAGGTGGCCGACCCAATAATGTTAATTTGTGTTTACCTTTGCATCTAATATATATATATAATATCATATCATAATATACTAATAGTAGGAACACTTTAAGTTGAAAGTTAATTTATAAATTTACCCATCACAAGTTGAGTGACATTTTTGCCCTTTATCAAACTATATAGTACTAACAAGATTGGTGTACAAAGAGGTAAATATACATCGTAATAAAGATAAATAAATTTCAATAAATTTGTAAATACAATAAATTAGTCGAATGGTAAATGGATGATACAATATGACACTTAGGCTTCTCCTTATTGTTTTTATGGCGTTAAATCTTAATTATGACTATTTAGGACCACAAGAGTCGATTAATTAAGCCCTTGAACTATAATTACTTGTACGTTTTATCTGATCCTTCCTGGAAGTCCAAAGTTGTGGTCCTTTAGTATAATCAGTATCTTATTTCCTTTCATCTTCCAACACTTATTGTGATATCTCTTGAAATGCTATATGTATAATTTAACGCTCAAAAAGGTTCTTATCTTAAAAAGTTATTATCCGACCTTTGCATTATTTCATTCGAATCATGGAGAATTTAAAGAGTTTCAATTTATTTAGTCATTAAAATAAAAGAATCAGGCTTTAGCAGAATTCTCCTTTCATGGAGAATTTCTTTTGCTTCAGAAGAATCAATGCTTTTTAATAAAAAAGACTAAATGTGGACCACCATGCGGGCCGTGTGTGACAATGCAGAAATAATTTTGTCATAATTATTTCTTCAATTTTGGACCACTAAAAATATATTAGTTAGGATTTTTGTGGAGTATCTTGATCTAAAAGTGTTATACTTTGTTAGAGAATAGAATACACTATTATTTTGAAGCTTTTGTGAACAAGATTCATTTACTTTCTTTTCCCTAAGACCTTTCTTTATTGTATCACTTTAATGATTAGTGTTATTATTCTAGTTGTCATGATTAGCTAGTTTTATTTTTAAGGTGGCCGACCCAATAATGTTAATTTGTGTTTACCTTTGCATCTAATATATATATATAATATCATATCATAATATACTAATAGTAGGAACACTTTAAGTTGAAAGTTAATTTATAAATTTACCCATCACAAGTTGAGTGACATTTTTGCCCTTTATCAAACTATATAGTACTTAACAAGATTGGTGTACAAAGAGGTAAATATACATTGTAATAAAGATAAATAAATTTCAATAAATTTGTCAATACAATAAATTAGTCGAATGGTAAATGGTTGATACAATATGACACTTAGGCTTCTCCTTATTGTTTTTATGGCGTTAAATCTTAATTGTGACTATTTAGGACCACAAGAGTCGATTAATTAAGCCCTTGAACTATAATTACTTGTATGTTTTATCTGATCCTTCCTGGAAGTCCAAAGTTGTGCTCCTTTAGTATATTCAGTATCTTATTTCCTTTCATCTTCCAACACTTATCGTGATATCTCTTGAAATGCTATATGTATAATTTAACGCTCAAAAAGGTTCTTATCTTAAAAAGTTATTATCCGACCTTTGCATTATTTCATTGGAAACATGGAGAATTTAAAGAGTTGCAATTTATTTAGCCATTAAAATAAAAGAGTCAGGCTTTAGCAGAATTCTCCTTTCATGGAGAATTTCTTTTGCTTCAGAAGAATCAATGCTTTTTAATAAAAAAGACTAAATGTGGACCACCATGCGGGCCGTGTGTGACAATGCAGAAATAATTTTGTCATAATTATTTCTTCAATTTTGGACCACTAAAAATATATTAGTTAGGATTTTTGTGGAGTATCTTGATCTAAAAGTGTTATACTTTGTTAGAGAATAGAATACACTATTATTTTGAAGCTTTTGTGAACAAGATTCATTTACTTTCTTTTCCGTAAGACCTTTCTTTATTGTATCACTTTAATGATTAGTGTTATTATTCTAGTTGTCATGATTAGCTAGTTTTATTTTTAAGGTGGCCGACCCAATAATGTTAATTTGTGTTTACCTTTGCATCTAATATATATATATAATATCATATCATAATATACTAATAGTAGGAACACTTTAAGTTGAAAGTTAATTTATAAATTTACCCATCACAAGTTGAGTGACATTTTTGCCCTTTATCAAACTATATAGTACTAACAAGATTGGTGTACAAAGAGGTAAATATACATCGTAATAAAGATAAATAAATTTCAATAAATTTGTAAATACAATAAATTAGTCGAATGGTAAATGGATGATACAATATGACACTTAGGCTTCTCCTTATTGTTTTTATGGCGTTAAATCTTAATTATGACTATTTAGGACCACAAGAGTCGATTAATTAAGCCCTTGAACTATAATTACTTGTACGTTTTATCTGATCCTTCCTGGAAGTCCAAAGTTGTGGTCCTTTAGTATAATCAGTATCTTATTTCCTTTCATCTTCCAACACTTATTGTGATATCTCTTGAAATGCTATATGTATAATTTAACGCTCAAAAAGGTTCTTATCTTAAAAAGTTATTATCCGACCTTTGCATTATTTCATTCGAATCATGGAGAATTTAAAGAGTTTCAATTTATTTAGTCATTAAAATAAAAGAATCAGGCTTTAGCAGATTTCTCCTTTCATGTGGTGATAAAGCAGCACGAGGATACTCTTGATTGCCGATAATACTCTGACTTCTTGACAGGGTAATCCCGATATACAAAGTAATAGTATTAATTTTTAATGTAATGTCTTTATATTTGTTTGTAGTGTCGATTATCATCATTTTGGGACAAGAAAAACATGGTGTATATGATATTCCAGGTTATGCTGCCATTGACTTTGGAAAAATTATTCTTTTTCAGGTCTACAACAATGATATCTTATCAGTTTATGGAGAGGAGCGAGTTTAGATGTGCTTTAGGAGAAAATATTATTATTTCCTAATATTTTGTTTATTAGAACTTGATATTTTGTAAAGATGTTCATCCCGGAGAATTCGCCATAAATTTCCCGAAAACTATATCATGAAAGTTTTTGGTCAATTTTAATTTTGCTCTTGATACTTCATGTTAATTAGAGGATATCTATTTTGAATTATTATTTACTGATTTATGTTCTATTAATCTCTGAGTTTTAATTTTTAAGAGATCGTAACGTTATAACTGGCAATTGATTTCTTATGGGTCCACCTGCCCTTTTGCATGAAAGACTTCTTGCAGATTAATTAAGATGCATAGCTACATCGGACCAATATGTGTTTTGGAGGTCCGAAGTGGATTTAGGCTAGAATTGGCGAAATTGGAATTTTGGCGTTTTTCGGTTGATATGTGGAATTTTGATATAGGGGTCGGAATGGAATTCTGGAAATGGCAGTAGGTCCGTTGTGTCATTTGGGATATGTGTGCAAAATTTCAGATCATTCGTACGTGGTTTGATAGACTTTTCGATCAAAAGCGGAATTTAGAAATTTTTGGAATTCTTAGGCTTGAATTCGATGCAAATTTGATGTTTTGATGTTGTTTTGAGCGTTCGAAGGTTGAAACAAGTTTTAATGATGTTATGGGATATGCTGACATATTTGGTTGAGATCCCGAGGGCCTCAGATGAGTTTCGGGTGATTAAACGGACCATTTCAAGTTGTGAGAAATTGCAGAAATCTGTTGTTGAGTGTTGCAGACTGTTGGCCTTCGCGTTCGCGAGTGGGCCCTCGCGTTTGCGAAGGGTTGAGATGTGAGGTTGGAGATTTGGCCTTCGCGTTCACGAAGGGCTGGGTCTTTGGGTATCGCGTTCGCGATGGTTTGAGTTGCGGAGCCATCACGTTCGCGAGGGAGCAGTCGCGTTCGCGTAAGAGGAATTTGTGGTCAACGCCAGGTTGTGCTTCGCGAACGCGAGGCTTTGACCGCGTTCGCGAAGAAGGATTTGAATGCCTGGGCAGAATGTTTAAATAGCCATTGTCCTCGATTTTGGGTCTAACTTTCACCATTTTTGAGCGATTTTGGAGCTTTTTGAGAAGAATTGAAGAGGGAATCAAAGGGAAAAACTTGGAGGTAAGATTTATGGACTTAATACTCAGTCCTAATACTCAGTACTTGGTGATTTTTCCTAGTAAGGTTTTAATAAGGCACATTATCTTTTAATAAACATCCAAGGGGGAGTGTTATAAATATATTATATTATGGATGTTCATTTAGTATTCCGTTGTAAATAAGTTTTCTGAAGAATCTTATCCATATGGGACTCCGCCGTAAATATGTTTATTTATTTAGTACTCTATTGGAAATAAGCTTCCTGAAGAAGCTTATCCTTTCAGTACCCGGTTATGGATAATTATTAACCCCGGTAGAAGATTATTCATACCGGGTATAATAAGCTTATCCTTTCGATACTCCGTTATGGATAAACATTATTTCCGGTAGAAGATTATCCATACCGGGTATAATAAGCTTATCTTTTCAGTACTCCGTTATAGATAAACATTGCTGTCACGACCCTGGTTCACCAATTGTGAACCTGTCATGACGACACCCAGTCTTCGCGACTAGGTAAGCCTAACACATTGCGGAATTTAACAGTTCGAAATAAAAACAGTAAACAAACACTAAATAGAAAAGGAAGTGTATAATGATGCCACTTGACACATACACTGAATACACAACTCCTGAAAGTAACATCCCAAAACCCGGAATCCCACGAGCAACACAGGTTACAAGAAGTCTAACACTGCTCTAGACACCAGAATTTGTCTAATACAAAGAGAGGAATCGAAATAACAGCTAACAACTAGGGATGGAATGAGAAGGAGACTTTGCGGATCTGCGGACGTAGCAGATGTATACCTCAAGTCTCCAATAATGCTCCCTGACAGCTACTGGCGGTATGCCTGCTCAGATGTACCTGGATCCGCACAACAAAAGTGTGTAGAAGAGTAGCATGAGTACACCACAGCGGTACTCAGTAAGTGCCAAGCCTAACCTCAGTGGGGTAGTGACGAGGAAGGTCGAGGCCCTACTGAGATAAACATAAGAATAAATATGAAATGAATAGACAAAAGGAAATACAGTAAATCTCGAGTATCTAGCAAAAACAATAAGTAAACGGAACAGGCTACAAATACAAATCTACAAATACAAGAACGATCACTACAGGCTATTTATCATCGGGGATCTCCTGGTATCCCGAGGATCTCCTGGTATCCTCTTCATATATACAAGGGATCTCCAAGTATCCCGAGGATCTCCTAGTATCCTCCAGTACATCACGAGGGATCTCCAAGTATCCCGAGGATCTCCTAGTATCCTCCAATTAATCAATCCTGTGCCGGGGATCTCTTAGTATCCCGCACTTCCAAATCTCGGAACAAAATAAGAACGAGGGAAACTCCCGGGAAGCCGTCCCGTAGACCCAATCGTAAACACATCACAACAAATCAATAATTAACAGAAAGAAGCTAAGTGCGGACAACAAGAAAAAAAATCTAGAGTCTAACATGCTTCACAAAGGCAGACATTGCAATTTAGTCAAATAGAGCAAATAAGTTACTAACATGTTCTCCCTAAGCTGAAACAAGTGAAATTTGCCTTTTTAATAGTTAAATACGTGAAGAAACACAGTCTAAATAAGTCAAGTAAGGTGAATTTTAAATAATTAGCACAAGTACACGCCCGTCACCTCGCGGACAAGGCATTTTAACAACAGCAAAGACATCCTAATGGGAGAGGTCCCCCACACAAAGTTAGACAAGCCACTTACCTCGAACCGGTACAAAAATCGCTAAGAAACAATGCCCTTGCCACGAGTATCCGACTCCGAGTGGCCCAAATCTATTCAAACCAATTACATATTGTAAATAACATCGCAAGTAACTAGTTCCACTATTAAAATTAAAGCTAAGGCGCGAAAATAGGTAAATTGACCAAAATGCCCCTCAGGCCAACGTCTAGAAATCGAATAAAATTTACATTTCCAGAAACCTCGTACTCTCACGAGTCAAAACATACCAAATTTATCCAATTCAGACACCATTTGGTCCTTCAAATCTTCATTTTATATTTTTGAAAGATTCCACAATTTTCTTCCCAAATTCCATCTCAAATCACTAATTAAATGATTAATTTAATGGTATATTCATGTATTCTAACCAAATCTGAGTTAGAATCGCTTACCCCGATGAATTTCTTGAAAAACCTTCGAGAAAACGCCAAAATCTGAGCTCTATAGGTCAAAATATCAAATAAAACCCAAAACCTCGTATTTATAGAGTACCTCTCGGATTCCGACAGTGCTGACCGCACAAAAATGACCGCGGTCCGCGCCCAGGGAGTGCTGACCGCACAAAAATGGTCGCGGCCGCGCAACAATTTGACTGCAGTGACAGGCTTCACTATTTTGGCCATAACATTCCCTACAGATGTCCAAATGCCTATTATAATATGTTTTTGAAAACTGAATTCAAAGCTCTACAATTTTCGTTTTTGAATCACCTCAAAATTCCGTGTTGATCAAAAGATATGAGCTTCCGAAGTAGAACCAACAGTCTGCAGATCTTCCCGGGCGCGGCCGCGCGCCTAGCGCGAAAAGGAGCGCGGTCCGCATCTCCACTGCTGCCCCCCGGACCTCAACCAAAAGCACCAACGCATCCTAAAACATTATGCAAACTTGTTTCAATCATCAAAACACCTCGACTAACACTAAAATCATCGAATTACATCAACTTCAAGCCTAAGTTCTTTTAGAAACTTCAAAATACACATTCGATCAAAAACCCGATCAAAACATGTCCGAATGACTTGAAATTTTGCATGCATATCCTAAATCATCTAACGAAGCTGCAGCAACTTCCAGAATTCCGTTCCGACCCTTGGATCAAAATTTAACCTATCAACCGAAATTTGTCAAAATACTAACTTTCGGCATTTCTAGCCTAAATGAGCTATGGACTTCCAAAATATATTCCGAACACGCTCCTAATCCCGAAATCACCTAACGGAGCTAACGGAACCATCAGATTTCCATTCCAAGGCCATCTTCACACTGTTCCGATTACGGACCATTTTTCAACACTTAAGCTCTTATTAAGGGACTAAGTGTCCCAAAACACTCCGAATCCCAACACCGAACGTCCCGGCAAACCAGAATAGCAGAAATGAACTTAGGGGAAACAGTTAATGGGGAAACGAGGCATAAATTCCAAAGACGACCGGCTGGGTCGTCACATCCTCATACACTTAAACATTCGTTCGTCCTCGAACGAGCATAGAGAACATACCTGAAGTAGCAAAAAGATGAGGATATCGGCTGCGCATATCCCGCTCGGTCTCCCAACTCTCCTCCTTGGCTGGCTGACCCCGCCACTGAACCTTTACTGAAGCTATATCCTTTGACCTGAGCTTTCGGACTTACCTGTCTAATATTCCCACTGGCTCCTCAACATAGGACAAGTCATTGTCCAGCTGGACTGAAGTGAACTCCAACACGTGAGACAGGTCACCGTGATACCTCAGAAGCATCGAGACATGGAATATCGGATGAACCCCGGCCAAACTGGGAGGTAAGGCAAGCTCATAAGCAACCTTTCCAATCTGCTTCAAAATCTCAAATGGACCAATGAACCTCGGGCTCAACTTCCCTTTATTTCCAAACCTCATGACGCCTTTCATAGGCGAGACTCGAAGCAAAACCCGCTCACCAACCATAAAGGAAACATCACGAACCTTCCGGTCCACGTAACTCTTCTGTCTGGACTGGGCCATACGGAGTCTATCCTGAATCACCTTAACCTTCTCGACCGCATCCTGAACCAAATCAATGCCCAATAACCTGGCCTCACCCGGCTCGAACCAACCCACCGGGGATATGCATCTCCTACCATATAGGGCCTCATACGACGCCATCTGAATACTGGACTGATAACTGTTGTTGTACGCAAACTCAGCCAATGGCAAGAACTGATCCCAAAATCCTCTAAACTCAATCACGCACGCACAGAGCATATCCTCAAGAATATGAATAGTGCGCTCGGACTGTCCGTCCGTCTGAGGGTGAAAAGTTGTACTCATAGTCACCCGGGTACCCAACTCGTGATGGACGACCCTCCAGAACCGTGATGTAAACACTGAACCCCTGTCTGAGATGATAGAAACTGGAATGCTGTGCAGACGGACAATCTCCCTGATATAAATCCATGCTAACCGTTCCGCTGAGTAAGAAGTACACACTGGAATGAAATGAGCGGACTTGGTCAGCCGATCCATAACAACCCAAATAGAATCAAACTTTCTCGTCGTCAGAGGGAGACCAGTCACAAAATCCATAGTGATCTTCTCCCATTTCCACTCCGGAATCTCCATCTGCTGGAGTAACCCTCCCGGCCTCTGGTGCTCAGCCTTTAGCTGCTGACAGTTGAGGAATCTAGCTACAAACTCTACTATATCCTTCGTCATCTACCTCCACCAGTAATGCTGCCTCAGATCATGATACATCTTCGTGGCACCCGGATGGATGGAGTACCGTGAGCTATGGGCCTCGATCAATATCAACTCCCGAATATCATCCACATTGGGTACACAGATACGACCCTGCATCCTCAATACCTCGTCATCTCCAATAGTCACATTCCTAGCATCACCATGCTGAACTGTGTCCCTGAGGACAAGCAAATGAGGGTCATCATACTGCCGCTCCTTGATACGATCAAACAATGAAGACCAAGAAACCACACAGGCTAGAACCCGACTGGGCTCCGAAAGGTCCAATCTCATGAACTGACTGGCTAAAGCCTGAACATCCATCACCATGGGCCTCTCTGAAGCTGGTAAATATGCCAAACTCCCCAAACTCTCCGCCCGACGACTCAAGGCATCAGCTACCACATTGTCCTTGCCCGGGTGATATAGAATAGTGATATCATAATCCTTCAGTAGCTCCAACCATCTCCTCTGGAGCAAGTTCAGATCCTTCTGCTTGAACAAGTGTTGTAAACTCCGATGATCCGTGTAAATCTCACAAGGCACGCCGTACAAATAATGTCGCCAGATCTTCAAGGCATGAATAATAGCAGCTAACTCAAGGTCATGGACAGGATAGTTCTTTTCATGTACCTTTAACTGTCTGGACGCGTAGGCAATCGCCCTACCGTCCTGCATCAACACTGCTCCCAGTCCAACTCGTGAGGCATCACAATAAACCGTATAGGACCCCGAACCAGTAGGCAAAATCAGAATAGGGGCTGAAGTCAAAGCCGTCTTGAGCTTTTGGAAGTTCGCCTCACACTCGTCTGACCACTGAAAAGGAGCACCCTTCTGGGTTAATCTAGTCATAGGGGCTGCAATCGATGAGAACCCCTCCACAAAATAACGGTAATACCCCGCCAGGCCAAGGAAACTACGGATCTCAGTAGCTGAGGAGGGCCTGGGCCAACTCTGCGCGGCCTCCACCTTCTTTTGCTTCAGAAGAATCAATGCTTTTTAATAAAAAGACGAAATGTGGACCACCATGCGGGCCGTGTGTGACAATGCGAAATAATTTTGTCATAATTATTTCTTCAATCTTGGACCACTAAAAACATATTGGTTAGGATTTTTGTGGAGTATATTGATCTGTTATACTTTGTTAGAGCATAGAATACACTATTATTTTGAAGCTTTTGTGAACAAGATTCATTTACTTTCTTTCCGTAAGACTTTTCTTTATTGTATCACTTTAATGATTAGTGTTATTATTCTAGTTGTCATGATTAGCTAGTTTTATTTTTAAGGTGGCCGACCCAATAATGTTAATTTGTGTTTACCTTTGCATCTAATATATATATATAATATCATATCATAATATACTAATAGTAGGAACACTTTAAGTTGAAAGTTAATTTATAAATTTACCCATCACAAGTTGAGTGACATTTTTGCCCTTTATCAAACTATATAGTACTAACAAGATTGGTGTACAAAGAGGTAAATATACATCGTAATAAAGATAAATAAATTTCAATAAATTTGTAAATACAATAAATTAGTCGAATGGTAAATGGATGATACAATATGACACTTAGGCTTCTCCTTATTGTTTTTATGGCGTTAAATCTTAATTATGACTATTTAGGACCACAAGAGTCGATTAATTAAGCCCTTGAACTATAATTACTTGTACGTTTTATCTGATCCTTTGGAAGTCCAAAGTTGTGCTCCTTTAGTATATTCAGTATCTTATTTCCTTTCATCTTCCAACACTTATTGTGCTATCTCTTGAAATGCTATATGTATAATTTAACGCTCAAAAAGGTTCTTATCTTAAAAAGTTATTGTCCGACCTTTGCATTATTTCATTCGAAACATGGAGAATTTAAAGAGTTGCAATTTATTTAGTCATTAAAATAAAAGAGTCAGGCTTTAGCAGAATTCTCCTTTCATGTGGTGATAAAGCAGCACGAGGATACTCTTGATTGCCGATAATACTCTGACTTCTTGACAAGGTAATCCCGATATACAAAGTAATAGTATTAATTTTTAATGTAATGTCTTTATATTTGTTTGTAGTGTCGATTATCATCATTTTGGGACAAGAAAAACATGGTGTATATGATATTCCAGGTTATGCTGCCATTGACTTTGGAAAAATTATTCTTTTTCAGGTCTACAACAATGATATCTTATCAGTTTATGGAGAGGAGCGAGTTTAGATGTGCTTTAGGAGAAAATATTATTATTTCCTAATATTTTGTTTATTAGAACTTGATATTTTGTAAAGATGTTCATCCCGGAGAATTCGCCATAAATTTCCCGAAAACTATATCATGAAAGTTTTTGGTCAATTTTAATTTTGCTCTTGATACTTCATGTTAATTAGAGGATATCTATTTTGAATTATTATTTACTGATTTATGTTCTATTAATCTCTCAGTTTTAATTTTTAAGAGACCGTAACGTTATAACTGGCAATTGATTTCTTATGGGTCCACCTGCCCTTTTGCATGAAAGACTTCTTGTAGATTCATTAAGATGCATAGCTACATGTACCTCGCGCCAACATACGTGTACGGGGAAGCACCATTAAAAGTGAACCTTTATTGTTTCCTTTTCTCTTCAAACCGATTAGAAGGAAGGCGCTGTGATCGAGCAAGCCCCGCGAGAGCGGGCGCTAGCTTCCTAAGCAAGATTTTCTATGAGGTAGAGAAAACTCTTTTTTTGATATTTACTTAAAACTATACTCAACCACCTATCTATTCGTTTTTAAGTTTGAAACTTGATGTTACGATCCAAACTCTCCCTCTGTGAATTATCGTGACGGCACCTAGTCTCTACCATTAGGTAAGTGTAACATTTGCGGAAAAGAAATAAAAAACATAAAAGTTAACAACTAACAGTAACAGATAATTTAAATAAGCATTTGACATGCCACTCGACATATACAATACTCAACTCTCGAAATATACACAACTCTCTCAAGACCCGGAGCATCTTAAGTCACAAGCTTTTACGAATTTCTAACTGTTCTATACATTAGTGTCTAAAGAAATAAGGGAAGAATCAACATAAGGAGATAGAGTGGGACTCCGAGGTGTGCGGACGTGGGCAAATGTACTTTGAAGTCTCCAAAAAAGAAGCAACCGTGAAACTAAACTCGAGGCTGGTAAGAGGTACCTGGATCTGCACACGAAAAACATGTGCAGAAGAGGCATGAGTATACCACAACGGTACCCAGTAAGTGCCAAGCCTAACCTTGGTCGAATATTGATGAGGTTAGGTCAGAGCCCTACTGGTATAAATATATAAAGTAAGACGGAACAAAAATATCGGAGTAAAATAAAGACCGAAATTTAAACGGAAGGAAATCACAAAAAAGATAACAGTGCAGTACAAAAGGTAATAACAGTGGATCTCTCGAGATACCGTCTCGTAGTCCCAAACATAAATATGCAGGGGGATCTCCCGGAATACAGTTCCACAATTCCAAAATAAATATGGAGGAGGATTTTCCGCGATGCCGTCCCGTAGTCCCAAAGTAAATGTGTAGGGGAATCTCCTGAAATACCGTTCTGTAGTCCCAAAATAAATATGCAACAAAGAATGAAATTAACAGTTACAGTAGAGATCCTGCAGTTTCAACTAAGTGCAAGTCAAGAGGAAGGCAGGAAAATTCACTAAACATGCTGCACAAAGTTCAGATAAGCATTTAAGATACATAGACATGCTATTCTAAGCTAAACAGTATAATTACACATGCTGATAGAACTCAAATAAGAAGAAACAAGTTATTACTCAGTAGAAAATTGGATTTTACAATAAATAGCCCGTGTACGCACTCGTCACCTCACGTACACGACGCTCACATATCAAAACAATACCAAATCCTAAGGGGATTTCCCTCACACAAGGTTAGGCAAACCGGTTGCCTCGAACCAAGCTCAATTACAAGATAACAATGCCTTTTCCACGAATATCCGACTCCGAATGGCCTGAATCTAGCCAAAATCAATTACATATCATAAATATAACTACAAAAAACCAATCTAGCTAATGAAATCAAAGCTAAAGGAAGAAAATGAAATATCGCCCTAAAAAGTCTTACCGGGCCCACGTCTCAAAATCGAGTAAAAGTCAAAAAATAAAAACACCCATTCACTCACGAGTTCACTCGTACACAAATTATCCAAATCCGATGTCAAAATCCCAATCAAAACCCAAAATCTTTATTGAAGAACTTCTTTCCATTTCCCCAAATTTTTCACCCCAAATGTGAAATTAAATGATACAATTAATGATAGATTAGTAAGATATAACCAAAATCAAGTGTAGAATCATTACCATATTGATATATATGAAAATCCCTCAAAATCTTGTCCAAATCCGAGTTCCCAAACTCAAGTTTTGATAATAATGGCCAAACCCTCATTTTTGAAATTTTATATTCTGCCCAGTTAATTCCTTCTTTGTGAACACGGAAGGACCCTCGCGTTTGCGAAGCACAAACTTACTTTGACCCAGAATCCCTTGATCGCGAACGCAATACACTGGTTGCAAACGCAAAGACCACTCAGCTCAACCCTACGCGAACGCGAGACAAACATCACGAGCGCGTAGGCAAAAATGCATGGGGTCCCAGCCGCTCAACTTTCTCTACGCGAATGTGATGCCCATCTCGTGTTCGCGGTGCACTGCCTAACAACCCTTTCGTGAATGTGGCTCTATCTTTGCGAACGCGAAGAACAACTTCAGCTGGCCTCGCAGATACCCTACGTGAATGCGAGACCTGTAACGACCCAGCCGGTCGTTTCATGAGTTACCGCTCTACTTCCCCCATTTCTGCTTCTTATTGCTTTGTTTATCGGTATTATGCATTACCGGGTTGGGTGACTCGGGTTCGGAGAGGTTTTGGTAAGGTTTGAGACACTTAGTCTCTTTTGAGGAAGCTTAAGTTGGAAAAGTCAATCGGATGTTGACTTATGTGTTAAAGGGCTCGGATGTGAGTTTCGGTGGTTCGTGTAGCTTCGGGAGGTGATTTGGGACTTATGAGCGTGACCAATATGTGTTTTGGAGGTCTGAAGTGGATTTAGGCTAGAATTGGCGAAATTGGAATTTTGGCGTTTTCCGGTTGATAGGTAAGATTTTGATATAGGGGTCGGAATGGAATTATGGAAATTGCAGTAGATCCGTTGTGTCATTTGGGATGTGTGTGCAAAATTTCAGGTCATTCGTACGTGGTTTGATAGGCTTTTCAATCAAAAGCAGAATTTAGAAGATTTTGGAATTCTTAGGCTTGAATTCGATGCGAATTTGGTGTTTTGATGTTGTTTTGAGCGTTCAAAGGTTGAAACAAGTTTTAAGTATGTTATGGGATATGTTGGCATGTTTGGTTGAGATCACTAGGGCCTCAGATGAGTTTCGGGTGATTAAACGGACCATTTCAAGTTGTGAGAAATTGCAGAAATCTGCTGTTGAGTGTTGTAGACTGTTGGCCTTCGCGTTCGCGAGTGGTCCCTCATATTTGCGAAGGGTTGAGATGTGAGGTTGTAGATTTGGCCTTCGCGTTCACGAAGGGCTGGGTCTTTGGGTATCGCGTTCGCGAGGTAACAGACGCGTTCGTGATGGTTTGAGTTGCGGAGCCATCGCGTTCGCGAGGGGGCAGTCGCGTTCGCGTAAGAGGAATTTGTGGTCAATGCCAGATTATGATTCGCGAACGCGAGGCTTTGACCGTGTTCGAAAAGAAGGATTTGAATGCCTGAGCAGAATGTTTAAATAGCCATTGTCCACAATTTTGGGTCTAACTTTCACCATTTTTGAGCAATTTTAGAGATTTTTGAGAAGAATTGAAGAGGGAATCAAAGGGAAATACTTGGAGGTAAGATTTATGGACTTAATACTCAGTCCTAATGTGAATTCTACATAATTAACCATGGAATTTAAGCTTAATATTGAAGAACTAGGGTTTGTAATTGGAGACCTAGAATTTTAGATTTGAGGGGTCGTTTGTGGTTGGATTTTGGTGATTTTAATATTAATGAACTCGGGGGTGATAAGAAGTGTATTTATGTAATTTTTATCGGAATTCGAGATGTGGGCTCGGAGGTCGGGTTTGGCCAATTTCGGGATTTGTCTTGTAATTTAATTTCTTTCGAGTGGGCTTTGTTCCCCTAGCATATTTTGATGGTTTTGCACTGATTTTCATTAGATTTAGAGCATTCAGAGGCCGATTCGAGAGGTAAAGGCATCGCGGGCTAGAGTTTGGACCGGATTGAGGTGAGTAATGTTTGTAAATGTTGTCCTGAGAGTATGAAACCCCAGATTTTACATTGTTGTGTTATATTGAGGTGACGCACAAGCTAGATGACGAGCGTGGGGTCGTGCACCATTGGGGATTGTGACTTAGTCCATCGCGAATGGCTGTTTTACCGCGTATTTGATTGAAAATTATTTACTATCATCATGTTTTGGTTAAATGCCATATTTGGGCCTCATACAAACTATTTGGACCCTTAGGGTATTTTTACTACTATTTCCTCACTATTTTGATTTTAATATATGTACTCAGTCATGCTATATTATACCATTTCATAACTCAACCATGTCTACTCTGCTTTAAACATTAAATGACTCTTTAAATGATATTTTGGGCCGAGCATCATGTTTTACTGTTGCCCGAGTGGCTTATGAGATTCTGGTTGAGTAAGGCCGAGGGCCTGTGTTGTGAGGATACTTTTGGGTCGGTCTGCATGCCGCAGCATGGATACACTGATTTATGATTATGAGGCCGAGGGCTTGAGATTGTACGCCACAAGGTGTCTTGATATGAGGCCGAAATCTTATTGATTAGCCACGAGATGGCTTGATATTGCACTTGGGCCGTAAGGGGCCCCTCTCGGAGTCTGTACACCCCCAATGAAAGCGGGTACCCATTGTGATATGAGATATAGCCTGAGGGGCTGGTTCCGTTGGTATTGTGCCCGAGGGGCAGTTGTTATGTGTTTATCTCTTCTAGTTGCCTGTCATTTACTTGTCTAACTGTTAAAAAGGTGTATTAAAGAAGCTTATTCTGAACTAAGGTGTTTTTTTATATAAGATTTCACTGTTTCTTTGCCTTTTATTGGTTTTTACACTGCTTCTCTATAGCATATTGTTGTGTTTTTACGTGATTTGTCCTCGCTCAGTCTTCATTTATTATTATTACTCACTGAATCGGAGTACTTACATTACTCCTTGCACCCCTATGTGCAGATACAGGAGCCTCGGGTTCCGCTAGCGAGTGCCGATTGCTTCCAGCTCAGGCGATTCAGAGTTCACTAGGTAGCTGCTCGGCATTCGCAGCCTAGTGCTTCTCCCCTATCTTATTTTACCTTGTTTTTGTTCTGTAATAGACTATGTAGACTCTTCCTACTTTTTTAATCGGTTATTAGATGCTCATGACTGGTGACACCCGATGTCGGGCTGTGTTTATTCCGCAAATTGTACTGTTCACTGTTTCTTTGGGATTTAATCATATTAATGACTTAAATTGTGTTATTTCAATTGTTTAAAATGAATTGGGCGTTGTTTCAGTTGGCCTTGTCTTCACCAGAGGCGCCATCACGACTAGGTGTGGGTTTAGGGTCATGACAAGTTGGTGTTAGAGTCAGGTTATGTAGGTCTCACGAGTCATGAGCAGGTTTAGTAGAGTCTCGCGGATCGGTATAGAGACATTTGTATTTATCCTCGAGAGGCTGGAGGACCTTTAGGAAAAACTTCATATTGTTGAAATTCTTGTCGTGCGAATCCGTTGATCTGAGTACTAAACTTCTGTTATTTTATTCTCTCATAGATGGTGAGGACACACGCTACTAGTCAGGATGGATGACCACCAGCTGTGGCCACTAGAGGCCGAGGATGTGGTGGTGGTCGTGGTAGGGGCAAGGGTGTAGCTCGCACAGAAGCTAGGGTAGCACCTGAAGATCCACCAGCCGCCCCAGTTCAGGTTCAGGTCCCAGTTGTAGACGCTCCAGCAGCACCAGCTGTGCCCATTGTGATTATGGGTCTTCAAGATGCCTTGGCTCAGATTCTATCAGTATGCACTGGCCTAGTTCAAGCGGTCTCAGTTACTACAGCCACAACTACTTCTCAGGCCGGGGGAGTCACTCAGACTCCCGCCGCTCGCACACCTATACTGGTGGTGCAGGGACTTCAGACACCGGGGGCACATCCAGCCTAGCCAGTTGCAGCTACTCATGAATATGTAGCTTCTGCCATGCCAGAGGACGAGCAACGCAGGTTGGAGAGGTTTGGTAGACTTCAGCCTCCGACTTTCAGTGGTGCAGGGGGCGAGGATACCCAGGGTTTCTTGGACAAGTGTCAGAGAATTCTTCACACACCGGGTATACTGGAGACTAGCGGGGTCGCATTCACTACTTTTTAGTTTTCTGGAGCCACCTTCACTTGGTGGGAGGCTTATGAGAGGCGTAGGCCTGTTGGTGCAGCACCCCTTACCTGGTAGCAGTTTTCTGTTCTCTTGTTGGAGAAGTATGCGCCACAGTCTTGCAGAGATGATCTGCGCGGGTCGTTCAAGTGGTTGTGTCAGGGAGAGATGACCGTGACACAGTATGAGATGAGGTTCTCAGAGTTAGCTCGTCATGCTATTTGGTTGGTTCCGATAGATAGAAAGAGGATTAGGAGGTTTGTTGATGGCCTCACTTATCAGCTTCGTATTCTCATGAGCAGGGAGAGGGTGTCTGGTGCAACTTTTGAGGAGTTTGTTGACATCGCTCGTCAGATCGAGTCGGTTCGTCGCCAGAAGCGAGATGAGAGGGAGGCCAAGAGTCCTTGAGGATCTGGTTGTTATGGTGGTGCTCCTTCGAGAAGTCAGTTTCAACACCCCAGAGGCCGTCCATTCAGGCATGCTCAGCCAGCTCGCCTAGTTTATCGTGGGGCATCATCAGGTCATGGTTCTTATAGTTCTCATCAAGGCCAGTCATCACTCAGTGCCCTTCAAGCTCAGAGTTTGTCCCGTGCTTCATTAGTTCAGGGCTCTTCTATGCCAGGTGCATCTGCTAGTCATTCTGGTGCTAGGGGTTCCCTTCAGTCCCTGTCTCCAGCACTCGGGAGTTGCTATGAGTGTGGAGAGATGGGTCATATGTGGAGGCAATGTCCTCGTCGTCTTGTAGGTTCATCTCAGCAGAGGAATTAGCCATCGACTCCAGTGCCGGTTACTGCACCACCCACCCAACTAGCTAGTGGTGTAGGTCAGTCAGCTAGGGGTCGCCCTAGAGGGGGAGGTCGATCAGGTGGCGGTCAGGCCCATTTCTATGCACTTCCAGCTAGACCCGATGCTATTGCATCAGATGCTGTGATCATAGGTATTATCTCAGTCTTCCACAGAGATGCTTCTGTATTATTTGATCCCGATTCCACTTATTCTTATGTGTCATCATACTTTGCTCGTTATTTGAATACGCCCCGTGAGTCTATCGTTTCACCTATTCATATATCTACTCTGGTGGGTAATACTGTTATTGTAGACCGTGTGTGGTAACTATTGGGGGTTTGGATACCCAAGTGAATCTTTTATTGTTATGCATGGTAGATTTCGATGTTATTTTGTGCATGGATTGGCTATCTCTGTGTCGTGCTATTCTGGACTATCATGCTAAGACAGTGACATTGGCTATACCAGGTGTGCCACGGATTAAGTGGTGAGGTTCGACTGATTATGTTCCCAGTAGGGTAATTTCATTCTTGAAGGCCCAACATATGGTTGGGAAGGGTTGTCTTTCGTATTTGTCCTTTGTGAGGGAAGTCGGTGCAGAGAATCCTAGTATTGATTCTATTCGCGAAGTGTTGGGTCTTTGAGTATCACATTCGCGAGGTAGCAGACACATTCATGATGGTTTGAGCTGCAGAGTCATCGTGTTCGCGAGGGGGCAGTCGCGTTCGCGTAAGAGGAATTTGTGGTCAATGTCAGGTTGTTCTTCGCGAACGTGAGGCTTTGACCGCGTTCGCGAAGAAGGATTCGAATGCCTGGGAAGAATGTTTAAATAGCCATTGTCCGCGATTTTGGGTTTCACTTTCACCATTTTTGAGCGATTTTGGAGCTTTTTGAGAAGAATTGAAGAGGGAATCAAAGGGAAACACTTGGAGGTAATATTTAGGGACTTAATACTCAATCATAATGTGATTTCTACCTAATTAATCATGAAATTTAATCCTAATATTGAAGAACTAGGGCTTGTAATTGGAGACGTAGAATTTGAGATTTGAGGGGTCGTTTGTGGTTGGAATTTGGTGCTTTTGATATGAATGAACTCGGGTGTGATAAGGAGTCTATTCATGTAATTTTTATCGGAATCCGAGATGTGGGCTCAGGGGTCGGGTTTGACCAATTTCAGGATTTTTGTTGTAATTTGATTTCTTTTGAGTGGGTTTTGTTCCCTTAGCATATTTTGATGGTTTTGCACTAATTTTGTATAGATTTGGAGCATTCAGAGGCTGATTCGAGAGACAAAGGCATCACGGTCTAGAGTTTGGACCGGATTGAGGTAAGTAATGATTGTAAATGTTATCCTGAGGGTATGAAACCCTAGATTTCACATCGTTGTGCTATATTGAGATGACACACATGCTAGATGACGAGCGTGAGGTCATGCACCGTTGGGGATTATGACTTAGTCCATCGCGAATGGCTGTTTTACTGCGTATTTTATTGAAAGTTCTTTGCTATCATCATGTTTTTGGTTGAATGCCATATTTGGGCCTCGTGCAAACTATTTGGACCCTTAGGGGATTTTTACTGCTATTTCCTCACTATTTTAATTTTAATATATGTACTCAGTCATGCTATATTATACCGTTTTCATAACTCAGCCATGTCTACTCTGTTTTAAACATTAAATGATACTTTAAATGATATTTTGGGCCGAGCATCATATTTTACTATTGTCCGAGTGGCTTTTGAGGATACTTTTGGGTTGTGAGGATACTTTTGGGTCGGGCTGCACGCCGCAGTAGGGATACACTGATTTATGATTTTGAGGCCGAGGGCCTGAGATTGTACGCCACAAGGTGGCTTGACATGAGGCCGAATGCCTATGAATATGCCACGAGATGGCTTGATATTGCGCTTGGGCCATAAGGGGCCCCCTCCCGGAGTCTGTACACCCCCAGTGAGCACAGGTACCATTGTGATATGAGATATAGCCCGAGGGGCTAGTTCTATTGGTATTGTGCCTGAGGGGCGGTTGTTATGTGTTTATCTCTTCTAGTTGCATGTCATTTACTTGTCTAACTGTTAAAAAGGTGTTTTAAAGAAGCTTATTCTGAACTAAGGTGTTTTTTCTATATAAGATTTCACTATCTCTTTGCCTTTTATTGGTTTTTACATTGCTTCTTTATAGTATATTGTTGTGTTTTTACGTGATTTCTTATCGCTCTGTGTTCATTTATTATTATTACTCACTAAGTCGGAGTACTCATATTACTCCCTGCACCCCTGTGTGCAGATACAGGAGCCTCGGGTCCCGCTAGCGAGTGTTGATTGCTTCCAGCTCAGGCGATTCGGAGTTCACTAGGTAGTTGCTCGGCGTTTGCAGCCCAGTGCTTCTCCCCTATCTTATTTTCCCTTGTTTTAGTTCTATAATAGACTATGTAGACTCTTCCTACTTTTTTAATCGGTTATTAGATGCTCATGACTGGTGACACCCCGATGTCGGGCTGTGTTTATTCTGCAAATTGTACTGTTTCTTTGGGATTTAATCATGTTAATGACTTAAATTGTGTTATTTCGAATGTTTAAAATGAATTGGGTGTTGTTTCGGCTGGCCTTGTCTTCACCAGAGGCACCATCACGACCGGGTCTGGGTTTAGGGTCGTGACAAGACCTCTCATGCGAACGCGAATAAGAAACGTCTGCAACAAAAATACCAGAAAATCTTCTATCTTCCAAAGTCCAAATATGATCTGTTAAGCATCCAAAACTCACCCGAGGTCTTTCGGGACCTCAACCAAGCATACCAACCAATCCCAAAATATCATAAAACTTACTCGATCCCTCAAATAACATCAAACAATGCTAAAATCACGAATCACCCTCCAATTCAAACTTAAAGAACTTGAAACTTCAAATTTCCACAACTGATGCCGAAACCTATCAAACCACATCCGAATGACCTCAAATTTTGCACACAAGTCATATACAACATTACGTTCCTCCGGAATCGGAATTCGACCCCGATATAAAAAAGTCCACTACCGGTCAAAATCTCCAAAAATTTGACTTTTGCCATTTCAAGCCTAAATAAGCTATAGATCTCCAAAACACAATCCGGACACACCGCTAAGTCCAATATAACCCAACGGAGCTAACGGAATCGATGGAACTCCATTCCGGAGTCGTCTTCACACAGTTCCGACTACGGTCAAAATCCTAAGACTCAAGCTTTCGTTTAGGGATTAAGTGTCCCAAAACACTCCAAAACCAAAACAATACCTCCCGGCAAGTCACGTGAGCTGGAACTGATACGGGAAAAGTAGTAAATAGGGGATCAAGGCTATCACTCTCAAAATGAATGGTCTGGTCGTGACATTCTCCCCCTCTTAAAATAATCGATCGTCCTCGGACGAGCATAGATACATACCTGAAGTGATAAAAATAGGAGGATAACGGCTGCGCATATCCTGCTCGGTGTCCCAAATCGCCTCCTGAATCGACAGACCCGTCCACTGAACCTTAACTGATGCAATGTTCTTTGACCTCAGCTTTTGAACCTGCCGGTCCAAAATAGCCATTGGCTCCTCAACATAAGATAGATCCTTGTCCAACTAGACTGAGCTGAAATCCAACACGTGAGCGGATCACAATGATACTTCAGGAGCATAGAAACATGGAATACCGGATGAACTCCTTCTAAACTGGGAGGCAAAGCAAGCTCATAAGCACCCTCCCCAACTTGCCGCAACACCTCAAATGGACCAATAAACCTTGGGCTCAGCTTGACCTTCTTTCCGAACCTCATTATGCCCTTCATAGGCGAAACCCGGAGCAAGACCTGATCTCCAACCATGAATGTAACATCGCGAACCTTCCGTTCCGCATAACTCTTCCGCATGTACTGGGCTGTTCAAAGTCTAACCTAAATCACCTTAACCTTCTCCAAGGCATCCTGAACCAAGTCCATACCCAATAATCTGGTCTCACCCGGCTCGAATCAACCCACTGGGGACCAACACCGCCTACCATACACAGCCTCATACGGTGCCATCTAAATGCTAGACTGATAATTGTTGTTGTAGGAATACTATGTAAGTGGCAAGAACTGATCCCAAGAACATCCAACTTTATACCACACGCACGGAGCATATCCGATAGAATCTGAATAGTGCACTCAGACTGTCCGTCTATCTAAGGTTGAAATGTTATGCTCAACTCCACCTGAGTACCTAAATCATGTTGTATTGTCCTCCAGAACCGTGATGTAAACTGCATACCCCGGTATGAGATGATAGATACCAGCACGCCATGAAGTCTAACAATCTCGTAGATATCAACTCGAGCTAGTTTCTCGGAAGAATAGGTAGTCATCACAATAATGAAATGAGCTAACTTGGTCAGCCTATCCATAATCACCCAAACTGTATCGAACTTCCCCTAAGTCCGTGGAAGTCCAACAACAAAATCCATAGTGATTCGCTCCCATTTCCACAACGAAATCTCTAACTTCTGAAGCAATCCACCTGGTCGCTGATGCTCATACTTCACCTACTTGAATTTAGACACCGAGCTACATATTCCACTATGTCCTTCTTCATTCTACGCCAGCAATAATGCTACCTCAAGTCTTGATACATCTTCGTGGCACCTGGATGAATGGAGTACCGCGAGCTATAAGCCTCCTGGAGAATCAACTCACGCAATCCGTCGACATTGGGAACACATAGCCTACCCTGCATCCTCAATGCACCATCATCCCTAATAGTGATATCATTAGCATCACCGTGTTGAACCGTGTCCTTAAGGATGAAAAGATAGGGGTCATCATCCTAACGCTCCTTAATACGATCATAAAGTGAAGACTGGGAGACTACACAAGCCAAAACTTGACTCCGCTCAGTAATATCCAATCTAACAAACTGGTTGGCTAAGGCTTGAAGATCCAGTGCCAATGGCCTCTCTGCTATTGTTAAATATGCTAAGCTACCCAAACTCTCCGCCCTACGACTCAAGGCATCAGCCACCACATTGGCCTTCCCAGGATGGTATAAAATGGTGATATCATAATCTTTAAGCAGCTCTAACCATCTCTGATGTCGCAAGTTGAGATCCTTCTGCTTGAGCAGATGCTGCAAACATCGGTGATTAGTGTAGATCTCACAAGGGACACCGTATAAATAGTGCCGCCAAATCTTCAAGGCATGAACAATAGCTGCTAACTCAAGGTCGTGGACAGGATAGTTCTTTTCATATACCTTTAGCTGTCTGGACGCGTAGGCAATCACCTTTATAGTCCTGCATCAGCACCGCGCCTTGACCAATCAATGACTCATCATAATAAACAATATAAGATCCTGAACCTATAGGCAATACCAATACTAGGGCTATAGTCAAAGTTGTCTTGAGCTTTTGAAAGCTCTCCTCACACTCATCTGTCCACCTAAACGGAGCACCCTTCTGGGTTAGCCTGGTCATAGGTTCTGCAATAGATGATAATCCCTCAACAAATCGACGGTAATAACCCGCCAAATAATGAAAACTCTGGATTTCTATAGCTGAGGACGGTTTGGGCCAACTCTGCACTGCTTCCACCTTTTTTGGATCCACCTTGATCCCTTTTGCTCCACACTACGTGACCCAAAAATGCCACTGAATTCAACCAGAACTCACATTTTATGAACTTTGCATATAACTTCTTTTCTATCAAGGTCTGAAGCACTGTCCTTAGGTTCTGCTCATGATCATCCCGACTACGGGACTACACCAGAATGTCATCAATAAACACAATGACGATTGAATTAAGATAGGGCCAAAGTACACTATGCATCAAATGCATAAATGCAATTGGGGCATTGGTCAGCCCAAATGACTTCACAAGGAACTCTTAATGACTATACCGAGTTCTAAAAGCAGTCTTCGAGATATCTGGCTCCCGATTCTTCAACTGATGAGAACCTTAATGCAAGTCAATCTTGGAAAACTCTCTGGCACCCTGTAATTGATCAAATAGGTCATCAATACGAGTCAAAGGATACATGTTCTTCACTGTAACTTTTTTCAACTGGTGATAATCAATGCACATACGCATAGAACCATCCCTTTTCTTCACGAACAAGACAGGAGCATCCCAAGGTGATACACTTATCCGAATGAAGCCCTTATCAAGAAATTTCGGTAACTGTTCCTTTAACTCCTTCAACTTAGGAGGGGTAATACGATATGGAGGAATAGAGATAGGCTGAGTGCCCGACAACAAATCGATACCAAAGTCGATATCTCTGTAGGGCGGCATGCCGGAAGATCAGCTGGAAACACATTAGGGAAATCCTTCACTGTTGGGACTGACTCATCTGTAGGGGTATCAATACTAACATCTCTCACATAATCAAAATACGTGTCACACCCCTGATCAACCATCCGTTAATCTTTAAGAAATGAAATAACTCTGCTGGGAGTATAATCTAAGGTATCCCTCCACTCTAATCACGGTAAACTTGGAATAGCCAGCGTCACGGTCTCGGTGTGACTATCAACAATAGCATAATGGGGAGACAACCAGTCCATGCCCAAGATAATATCAAAATCTACCATACTGAGCAATAATAAATTGACTCTTGTTTTAAAACCACCAATAACAATCAAACAAGACCGATACATACGGTCAACAATAATTGAATCTCCTACGTGTGTAGACACATGAATAGGAGAACTCATAGAATCATGGGCTACGCCCAAATACAGGGCAAAATAAGATGACACATAGGAATTAGTGGAGCCTGGATCGAATAGAACTGATGCATCTCTATGACAGATCGGAACAATACCTGTAATGACAAAGTTCACAGAAACTGCTTCGTTACGAACAGGAAGGGCATAATATCTAGCCTAGCCTCCCCCTCTAGAGCGGCCTCTACTTCCGCAACCTCCACCTCGAGCTAGATGAGCAGGGGGGTAGTAGTTGGTGCTATAATCATAGCTTGGGGACCCTGTGGAGCACGCTATGGCTGAGACGTCTGTGGAGGTGCACCCCTCCTAAGTCTGAGGCAATCCCTCACCATATGGCGAGTGTCGCCACACGCAAAAAAAGCTCTAGGAGGTATTGGATATTTTGGCTGGCTCGGGCCAAGGCTGCTGGATTGACCGCTAAAAGCACCACATGCATGAGCCATACTAGATAGTGGAGGTGCATAATAAGGTTCCTAAGGCCTAGAAGTAGCTGGAACACCACTGGCGGCTAAAAGAGTTGAATGAACGGGGCGACTCACATAGCCCCTACCATGTCGAACTGCAGCTGGGGAATGGGCACCAGAATAAGGGTCATGTACATGCTATTTTGAAAGTATTTTATATAAAAATACATAGGAAAAAATTGGGTATCAACACCACCTATTAATACGAGATATCCATCTCTAACTCCCGGGCCATGCTGGTCCCGATGCTGGGAATGAGTCCCTTAATAAACCGAAGGACCCTCCCTCGAATTGTAGAAACCAAGGCTGGTGCATGTCTATCCAAGTCACTTAAACAAACTACATACTCTGAAACAGTCATAGCACCTTGACGTAACTGCTTAAACTCCGCGCGCCAAGCGTCCATGAGGCTCTGAGGGACATACTCTCTCAAAAACATGTCCGTGAAAGAAACCCCACTCGACTCTGCTATGCCCACAGTACGGAGGATACGATGGCACTACTCCAGAAATCCCTAAGTATCCTCTAATGCTAGGCCACTGAATGTAGGAGGGTGGTACCTTTTTTTACTTCTCAATCCTACCCTACTCCTCCTCAGAAAATGCTACCCTACCCTCGGGCTGAACTAGGTCTATAGGTGGCACCGATATAACCTCTGGAATCTAATCAACCTGATCCACTACTCTAGGGTGTGGGCAGCAAGAGTCTGTGCTTCTCCACCGGCCTGAGATGTGGCTAGAGTGAGGGGAATCAACCCTGCCTGATCTAGAGTACCGAACATGCTCATGAACTTTGCAAGGGTCTCCTGAAGAGTTGGTGTAGTAGTAGTAGGCGTCTCAGGTGCCTGCGCTCCGACTGGAGCTACTGGTGGTTCCTTTATAGCAGCTCACTCAGGTCCTGTGGCTGCACCACGTGGGCGTCCTTGGCCACTACCCCGGCCTCGGCCTCTGGCAGCTCTAGTATTGGGTGTATGTTCCTGGTCATCTTCGATTGCATGTGTCCTCACCATCTATGAGAGAATAGAAGACAGAAGTTTAAAATTTCGAATTCAACAATTTTGCACGACAAGGAATCAAAGAAGTGAAATTTTTCCTAACAATTCTATAGCCTCCTGAAGATAAGTACAGACGTCTCCGTACCGACCCGCGAGACTCTAATAAACCGGCTTGTGACTCACGACATCTTTGAACCTAGAGCTATAATACCAACTTATCACGACCCAAATTCTTGCTCCGTGAATTGTCGTGAGGCACCTAGTCTCTATGACTAGGTAAGCCTAACATTTGCGGAAAAGAAATGAAAAACATGAAAGTTAACAACTAACAGTAATAGATAATTTAAATAAGCATTTGAGATGCCGCTTGGCAAATACAATACTCAACTCTTGAAATATACACAACTCTCCCAAGACCCGGAACATTCTATATCACAAGATACTACAAATTTCTAACTGTTCTATACATCAGTGTCTAAAAAAATAAGGGAAGAATCGATATAAGGAGATAGAGGGGGGCTCCGAGGTCTGCAGGTAGATGTACCATGAAGTTTCCTGAAAAGTAGCAACTATGCAAATAAACTCGAGGCTGGTAAGAGGTACCTGAATCTGCACACAAAAAACATGTGTAGAAGAGGCATGAGTACACCACAATGGTACCGAGTAAGAGCCAAGCCTAACCTCGACCGAGTAGTGACGAGGTCAGGTCAGGTCCCTACTAGTATAAATATATAAAGTAATACGGAACAAAAATATCGCAGTAAAATAAAGACCGAAATTTAAATGGAAGGAAATCAGAGAAAGGATAACAGTATAGTACATAAAATAATAATAGGGGATCTCCCGAGATACCGTCTCGTAGTCCTAAATGTAAGTATACAGGGAGATTTCCCGAAAATTTGTTCCATAATCCCAAAGTAAATATGCTGGGGGATCTCTCGGGATACCATCCCGTAGTCCCAAAGTAAATGTGCAGTGGTATCTCCCGGAATACCGTTACGTAGTTCCAAAATAAATACAGCTTAAAAAATGAAATTAACAGTTACAACGGAGATCCTATAGTTTAGACTAAGTGCATGTCAAGAGGAAGGAAGGCAAATTCACTAGGTATGTTGCAAAGAGTTCCAATAAGCATTAAAGACACATAGACATGCTATTCTAAATTAAACAGGATAATTACATATGCTGATAGAACTCAAATAAGAAGAAACAGGTTATTACTCAGCGAAAATTGGATTTTACAACAAATAGCCCGTGTATACACTCGTCACCTCACGTACACGACACTCACATATCACAACAGTACCAAATCCTAAGGGAATTTCCCCTACGGAAGGTTAGGCAATCCACTTAGCTCGAACCAAGCTCAATCACTCGATAATAATGCCTTTTCCACGAATATCCAACTTAGAAAGGCCCGAATCTAGCCAAAATCAATTACATATAATAAATATAACTACAAAAAACTAACATAGCTAATGAAATCAAAGCTAAAGCAAGAAATTGGAAAACCACACTAAAAAGTTTCCCCGGGCCCGCGACTCGGAATTGAGTAAAAGTCAAAAATATGAACACCCATTCACTCACAAGTTCACTCGTACCAAAATTATCCAAATCCAATGTCAAAATCCCAATCAAAACCCAAAATCTTAGTTGAAGAACTTCTTCCCATTTTCCCGAATTTTTCACCCCAATTTCAAAATTAAATGATAAAATTAATGATAGATTAGTGTGATATAACCAAAATCAAGTGTAGAATCATTACCCAATTGATATCTCTGAAAATCCCTCAAAATCTCGTCCAAATCTGAGCTCCCAAACTCAAGTTTTGATAAAAATGGCCAAACCCTCGTCTTTTAAACATTATATTCTGCCTAGTTAATTCCTTATTCGCGAGCGCGGAAGGACCCTCGCGTTCGCGAAGCACAAACTAACTTTGACCCAGAATCCCTTAATCGCGAATGCGATACACAGGTCGCGAATGCGAACACCACTCAGCTCAACCGTACGTGAACGCGGGACAAACATCGCTAACGCGTAGGCAAAAAGGCCAGGGGTCCCAGCCGCTCAACTTTCTCTATGCGAACGCAATGCCCATCTCACGTTCGCGGTGCACTTCCTAACAACCCCTTCGTGGAAGCGGATCCATCTTTGCGAATGCGAAGAACAACTTCAGATGGACTCCTAGATACCCTATGCGAACACGAGACCTCTCTCGCGAACTTGAAGAAGAAACGTCTGCAACAAAAATACCTAAAAATCTGCTATCTTCCAAAGTCCAAAAATGATTTGTCAAGCATCTGAAACTCACTCGAGGCCCCCGGGACCTCAACCAAACATATCAACCAATTTTAAAACACCACACAAACTTAGTTGAGCCCTCAAATCACATCAAACTACGCTAAAATCACGAATCACCCTCTAATTCAAACTTAAAGAACTTGAAACTTCAAATTTCCACAACCGATGTTGAAACATATCAAACCACGTCCGAATGACCTCAGATTTTGCACACAAGTCATACTAACATTACGGACCTACTACAACTTCCGGAATCGGAATCCGACTCAAATATCAAAAAGTCCACTACCGGTCAAAACCTCCAAAAACTCAACTTTCACAATTTCAAGCCTAAATAAGCTACAGACCTCCCAAACACAATGTGGACATGCCCCTAAATCAAATATCGCCCAACAGAGCTAACGGAATCGAGGAAACTCTATTCCGGAGTTGTCTTCACATAGTTTTGACTACGACCAAAATCCTATGACTTAAGCTTCCGTTTAGGGATTAAGTGTCCCAAAACACTCCAAAAACCAAAACAAAACCTCTTGGCAAGTCACATGAGCTGGAACTGATATGGGGAAAGTAATAAATAGGGGATCTGGGCTATCACTCTCAAAACGATCGGCTGGGTCGTTACATTTGAAGATCCTTATTTATTCTTTACTCATAATTTGATTGCTCATCAATAAAGTTTCTTCTTTGTAAATTTTATGTTGTTTTATGTCACGACCCAAAATCCACTAAGGGTCGTAATTGTGCCAAACACTACTATCAGGCAAGCCAACACCAAGAAGTTAATTAAATTCTTATTTTAGTATTTTTAAAATCATTTCTTTTTCTTACATTTCAACAATAAAAAATTTATTGAATAAATAATGATATCTTTAACAACTTAAATATTGAATAATCTCATAGTCATCCCAGAACCCGGTGACACAAGTGCATGAACAATTTCTTGGAAAAATGTAATACAATAAACATCCGGAATACAAATTTGGACAATAGAGAAAATACAATACAATAATCTGAAAGAGACTGTCACGACCCGGATTTCCCACCCTCAGGAGACGTGATGGTCCCTACTAATGTGAGCTAGGCAAGCCAATCCTTTAAACTTTTTACTTCATTATCCATTTATTTATTTTTAACAAACATAAAGCAATAACGTATAAACAGCGGAAATTAAAATTAAGCGGAAGAAAAAAATAAAATATCTGAAATCTGTATCTATTACAACTGCTTAAGCCTTAATCACCCAAAACCTGGTGTCACAATGTCATAGGCAGTCTAAGATTTACTACATACAAAGTCTGAAGAAAATATCAATACACTATTTCTGAATTAAGGAAAATGAAACAAGGAATAAGGGATAGAAGGAAACGCCAAGGCCTGCGGACGCCTGCAGGTCTACCTTGGATCTCCGCGTGGACTGAAGGTAGCCTCCAAACTACGGTCCAAGAGCTACTCCGGGATCTGCACACAGTGCAGAGTGTAGTATCAGCACAACCGACCCCATGTGCTGGTAAGTGTCTAGCCTAACCTCGGCGAAGTAGTGATGAGGCTAGGACCAGACTACCAAATAAACCTGTGCAATTCAAATATATACAACGGAAAAGAAGTACAGAAATAAATAGTCAAATATGGGAGGGGAGCATGCTACGGGAGAGGTATCAATTTCGAATAGAAATACAACAAGTAAATGAAAGAAGCAATATATCTCAGACATCAACAAAGGACAAGAAATCAATAAATGCATGGCATCACCCTTCGTGCTTTTACTCTCATCCTCACCAAAGCAATCAAGTAATGAAAATGTGCACGACATCACCGTTCATGCTTTTACTCTCTTTCCTCACTATATAATCAATATAATTGGCACAAAATGGTACATCGTGCGGCACGACATCACCCTTCGTGCTTTATACTCTTTCCTCACATATCGTACACGACATCACCCTTCGTGCTTTACACTCATTCCTCACAAAACAATGCACGACATCACCCTTCATGCTTTAGCTCTCTTCCTCACACCAAACAACAATCACAAACAACAGGGCAAGGAAAATAGATGAAATTGCAATAATAATCCCAGCAAAGGAACAATATTTCAGCAACAAGTCCCGGCAAGGGACAACATCAAAATAACAACTAAATCCCGGCAAAGGAGATAACAATTAAAGCAACAATAGACCGGCAAGGGGGGAAACATAATGATCACTTCTCTTTCTCACTTTTACTTCACAATTCACTTCACAACTCGAGCCAATGCTCTAATGGTTCAATTATCACTTATACCTTCACAATTCATTATACAACTTGAGCCAACGCTCCTCAATGTTCATAGGTCACAATTCCTTCCACAAACTTTACACAACAAATAGAAACCATCACCAAGGCATGAAACATACAACGAAGTCATGATAATCACAATGTAAAGACTCACGGGCATGCTAGACACCAACGTATAGATACTCGTCACCATGCCTATATGTCGTACTCAACAATTACCATATAGCAAATAGGGCTCGACTCCTAATCCCTCAAGCTAAGGTTAGACCAAACACTTACCTCGATGCCACGAACACAATTCATGTTTCAATTATAGCTTTACCCCTTGATTCTACCACCAATTCGCTCATATCTAGTCACAAGTTACTTAATTACATCAATAAACGCTAAATGAATCGATTCAAATGTATGAAAATGAGTTTTCCAAAGTTTTACCCAAAAAATCAAAAATCGCCCACGGGACCACATGGTCAAAACTCGAGGTTCGAATCAAAACCCGATTATCCATTCCCCCACGAACCCAAATATATAATTTATTTTGAAATCGGACCTCAAATCGAGGTCCAAATCCTCAATTTTTGAAAAACCTAGGTTCTACCCAAAACACCCAATTTTCCCCCATGAAAATCATTGATTTTGAGCTGGAATCATGTTAGAAGATGTTAAGGATTTAATAAAACTAGTTAAAAACGACTTACAATTGATTTGGAGAAGTAGAAGCCTTTGAAAAATTGCCCTAGAGTGTTTATGTTTTGAGAGGATATGAAAATGGGTTAAAAATTCGTCTAAGTATAAAAGTTGCAGGTTGTAGGTTGAAGATGTGGAAAATGCGAAGAGGGGTAAGCAATTGTGAACCCCGACCTCTGCTATGTTGGGAATTACGAAGGGGGGGGGGGCTCGCATTTGCTAGCTGGGAATTGCGAACCAAGCATCACATTTGCGATCACAAGCCCAAATTGGGAAGTTTCGCATTTGCGAAGATAGTCTCAAATTTGCGAGATGGAGCTGGCCTGAGATTCTTTTGCAATTGCGACAAGCCACTCGTATTTGCGAAGCCTGCAGACCTGCTATGCACAGCTAAAAAATCTGCAATTTTCTAAGTTCAAAATACACCCCGCGGCCTATCCAAAACTCACCCAAGCCCTCGGGGCTCCAAACCAAACATGCAAACCAAACTAAAAACATCATACAGACTCGTTCGTGCATTCAAATCACTAAAATAATATCAACATGTATGAATTTAGTATCAAAATCATGAAATTTTCTCAAGAACTTTCAAGTTTCCAATTTTCTCGAAAATTATCCATTTCACGTCGTTTCAAGTCCGTTTCTTACAAAATTTTACAGACTCATCTTAAATCACATATATGACCTGTACCGGGCGATGGAACCAAAATACGGGCTCGACACCATCAAGTTTTAATCACATTTCATTTTCAAAATCTCATAACTATTTCAGAAAACAATTTTCTTCAAAAATTTATTTCTCGGACTTGGGACCTCGGAATTCGATTCCGGGCATACGCCCAAGTCCCATATTTTCCTGCGGACCCTCCGGGACCGTCAAACCATGGGTCCGGGTCCGTTTATCCAAAATGTTGACCGAGGTCAAATTAATTTATTTTATAGTTAAAATTTATTATTTTCACAGATTTTCACATAATAGCTTTCCGTCTACGCACCCGGACTATGCACGCAAATCAAGGTGATGATAAAAGTGGGTTTTAAGGCCTCAGAATGCAGAATTTTATTTTAGAACAAGTCATCACATTCTCCACCTCTAAAACAACCGTTCGTCCTCAAACGGACAGAAGAAGGAAGTACCTGAGTTGGGGAAAAGATGGGGATAACAGCTCCACATGTCAGACTCGGACTCCCAGGTCGATGCCTCAGCAGGCTGACCTCTCCACTGAACATGAACAGAAGGAAAACTCTTTGATCTCAACTGACGAACCTGCCAGTCTAGAATAGCTACCAACTCCTCCTCATAAGACAAGTCCTTGTCCAACTAGACAGTGCTGAAATCTAACACGTGGGATGGATCGTTGTGATATTTCCGAAGCATGGACATATGAAACACTAGATGCACGACTGATAAGCTCGGCGGCAATGCAAGTCTATAAGCCACCTCTCCCACTCGATCAAGAATCTCAAACGGGCTAATGAACCTAGGGCTAAGCTTGCCCTTCTTCCCAAACCTCATCACGCCCTTCATAGGCGACACTCGAAGCAATACCCGCTCACCGACCATGAATACCAAATCACGAACCTTGTGATCGACATAACTCTTTTGCCTAGACTGAGCTATACGAAGCCTATCCTGAATGATCCTGACCTTGTCCAAGGCATCTTGAACCAGATCTGTACCCCACAACCGAGCCTCTCCCGGCTCAAACCATCCAGCTGGAAACCGACACCGCCTACCATACAAAGCCTTATACGGGGCCATCTGAATACTCGACTTGTAGCTGTTGTTATAGGCAAACTCTGCTAAAGGCAAAAACTGATCCCACGAGCCTACAAAGTCAATGACACAAGCTTGGAGCATATCCTCTAAAATCTGAATGGTTCGCTCGGACTGCCCGTCCGTCTGAGGATGAAATGCTGTGCTCAACTCAACCAGTGTGCCCAACTCTCGCTGAAATGCTCTCCAGAAATGCGAGGTAAACTGCGTACCTCGGTCCGAAATGACAGACACGGGCACACCATGGAGGCGAACAATCTCCCAAATATAGATCTCAGCTAACCTCTTGGAAGAATAGGAGACTGTCATAGGAATGAAATGTGCTGACTTGGTCAGCCTATCAACAATAACCCACACTGCATCGAACTTCCTCTGAGTCCGTGGGAGTCCAACAACAAAGTCCATAGTGATCCGCTCCCACTTCCACTCAGGAATCTCAATCTTCTGGAACAAACCACCAGGCCTTTGATGCTCGTACTTAACCTGCTGACAATTCAAACACCGAGCCACATATGCAACGATATCCTTCTTCATTATCCTCCACTAATAATGCTGCCACAAATCCTGATACATCTTAGCGGCGCCCGGATGAATAGAGTACCGGGATCTATGGGCCTCTTCTAAAATCAACTCTCGGAGCCCATCCACATTAGGAACACAAACTCGACCCTGCAATCTCAAAACTCTATCATCACCTAAGGTAACCTGCTTGGCACCTCCGTGCTGCACCGTGTCTCTAAGGACACATAAATGGGGATCATCATACTGCCAATCACGGATACGCTCCAATAAAGAAGAACTAGCGACTGTGCAAGCTAACACACGACTGGGCTCAGAAACATCCAACCTCACGAACTGGTTGGCCAAAGACTGAACATCCAAAGCAAGCGGTCTCTCACCGACCGAAATATAAGCAAGACTGCTCATACTGGCTGACTTCTTACTCAAAGCATCGGCCACCACATTGGCCTTTCCCGGATGATATAAGATGGTGATATTTTAGTCCTTTAACAGCTCTAACCACCTTCTCTTCCTCAAATTCAACTCCTTTTGCTTGAACAAATAATGCAGACTCTTGTGATCCTTGAAAACCTCACATGCCATGCCATACAGATAATGCCTCCAAATCTTCAATGCGTGAAAAATGGCTGCCAACTCCAAATCATGAACCGGATAGTTCTTCTCATGAATCTTCAATTGCCGTGAAGCATAATCAATGACCTTGCCATATTGTATCAACACTGTACAAAGTCCAATATGAGATGCGTTACAATAAACCGTATAAGGCCCTGAACCTGTGGGCAAAACCAATACCGGTGTCGTAGTCAGAGCCGTCTTGAGCTTCTGAAAGCTCATCTCACACTCGTCCGAGCACCTGAACTGGGCACCCTTCTAGGTTAACCTGGTCATCGGGGTTGCGATAGATGAAAACCCCTCTACAAACCGATGATAGTAGCTTGCCAACCCTAAGAAACTCCAAATCTCTATAGTTGATGCTGGTCTAGGACAGTTCTTGACTGCCTCAATCTTCTTCGGATCAACCTGAATTCCCTCTGCTGATACACAATGACCCAGGAATGCAACCGAACTCAACCAGAACTCACACTTCGAGAACTTAGCATATAACCGATTATCCCTCAAGGTTTGAAGAACCACTCTAAGATGTTGCTCGTGTTCCTCCCGGCTATGGGAATATATCAAAATATCATCAATAAAGACTATCACGAATGAATCCAAATAAGGCCTGAACACTCTGTTCATCAAATCCATAAAAGTTGTTGGGGCATTTGTCAACCAGAATGACATCACCAAGAACTCATAATGCCTGTACCGAGTGCAGAAAGATGTCTTAGGGACATCAGATGCCCTAATCATCAACTGATGGTAGCCAAATCTCAATTCAATCTTGGAAAATACCTTGGCACCCTGAAGCTGATCAAACAAATCATCAATCATCGGCAATGGATACTTATTCTTAATTGTAACCTTGTTCAACTGCCGGTAATCAATACACATTCTCATCGATTTGTCTTTCTTCTTAACAAACAACATCGGCGCACCACAAGGCGAAACACTTGGCCTAATGAAACCCTTCTCAAGCAAGTCTTGCAACTGCTCCTTCAACTCTTTCAACTCAGGCGGTGCCATCCAATACGGCGGGATAGAAATGGGCTGAGTGCCCGGAGCCAAATCAATGCAAAAGTTAATATCCCTGTCGGGTGGCATACCCGGCATGTCTGAAGGGAATACCTCAGGAAACTCCCGAACAACGGGCACAGAATCAATAGATGGAACCTTAGCACTAGAACCACGAACATAGGCCAAATAGGCCAAACACCTCTTCTCGACCATACGCCGAGCCTTCACATAAGAGATAACACTACAGGTAGAATGACCAGGAGTCCCTCTCCATTCTAAATGAGGTAAACCCGGTAAGGGTAAGGTTACAGTTTTGGCATGACAGTCCAAGATAGCGTGGTAAGGTGATAACCAGTCCATCCCTAATATGACATCGAAGTCAATCATGTCTAGAAGAAGAAAATTTACACGAGTCTCAAGACCTTCAATCACAACTATACATGAACGATGGACTAGATCGACCACAATAGAATCACCCACCGGTGTAGACATATAAACAAGAGCACTTAAAGAATCACTAGGCATGACCAGATACGGTACAAAATAAGATGACATATACGAGTATGTAGATCCTAGATCAAATAACACTGAAGCATATCTATCACAAACCAGAACCGTACCTGTGATAACTGCATCGGAAGCCTCAGCCTCGGGCCTGGCTAGAAGAGCATAACATCGGGGCTGGGCCCCACCACCCTGAACTACATTTTTGGGATAGCCTGCTGCTGGCTGGCCTCCACCTCTCGCGGCCTGAGCTCCACCTCTAACACCTCTACCTCCACCTCTAGCACCTCTACCCCCACCTCTAACTGGCTGGCGGGCTGTGGAACACTCGGTTCCTGAACCATGGTTCGGGAACCCTGATGCTGAGAGCTACTCAGTGCTCGAGGGCAAAACCTAGCAATGTGACCCATATCACCACAAGTGTAACAAGCCCTTAGTTATTGAGACTGCTGGCCCTGACGACCTGAATGACCACCTCGAAAACTCTAAAGCGGCGGTGCACTGATAGGAGCTGGTGGTGAACTATAGGACTGTTGATCAGAATACTACATCTGAGGACCACGGCCACCCGAAGCACCGAGAAACCTGAAGTGCTGACTGAAAAGGCCTAGGAGGATGGCCTCTACCATATGAGTCCCTACCTCCAGACGAGGTACCACTGAATTGGCCTGAATTATGGGGCCTCTTATCCGACCCATGACCACCTCCCTGCGACAAAACCATCTCCACTCTCCGGGCCACATTGGCCGCCTGCTGGAAATATATCTCACTCCTAGTCTCCCTAGCCATCTGAAGATGAATCAGCTAATTAAGTCTATCAATGAACCTCCTCACTCTCTCTCTCAGTGGGAAGTATGATAAGAGCATGACAAGCCAAGTCGATGAATCTGGCCTTATACACGGTAACAATCATAGAACCCTGTTGGAGACGCTCAAACTGCCTCTGATAGGCCTCTCTTTGAGTGATGGGGAGAAACTTCTCAAAAAATATTTGCGTGAACTGCTCCAAAGTCAAAGTTGGCGATCCGGCTGGTCTAGCCAAGCAATAATTGCTCCACCAAGTTTTGGCGGATCCAGACAAGAAAAAAGTAGAAAAATTGACCCCATTGGTCTAAACTATCCCCATGTTCCTGAGAACCTCATGACAGCTGTCTAGATAATCCTGGGGATCCTCAGAAGATGCACCGCTGAAAGTAGTAGTGAAGAGCTTGGTGAACTTATCCAACCTCCACAAAGCATCGGCAGACATAGCTGCTCCATAACTGGTCTGAGCTACCATACCCGACTAGACTGCTCCAACTGGCTAAACTGTTGGAGTCTGAATCTGGGGAGCTACCTGCTCCGGAGTGCGAGTAGCAGTAGTCTGGGCTCCTCCTCCAGCCTGAGAGACGACTGGTGCTACAGGAAGCAAGCATGCCCTGGTGGCACTCTCCATAAGGCCCACTAGACGGACCAGAGCATCCTGGAGTACTGGGGTAGCAATAAACACCTCTAGGACATGAGCTTGGAATACCGGAACTGCTGGGGACAGAACCTCATCATCAAAGTCAACCTGAGGCTCCACTGCGGGTGCTGCTGCTCTGGGCTGAGCTATGCCCCTACCTCGGCCTCTAGCACGGCCTCGGCCTTTCCCTCTGCCCCTCATGGGAGATGCTGCTGGGGGCTCGGGATGCTGGTCAATGGATAAGAAAGCGCGTGTTCTCGCCATCTGCAAAAGAATAGAGTAGAAATACAATTGGCATTGAGAAACCAAACCGCACTACAAGAAAGAATGAATGTGAAGTTTTTCCTAACTCTGTAGCCTCTAGGGGATAAATACAGACGTCTCCGTACCGATCCCTAAGACTTTACCAATCTTGTCTGTAAACTGTGAGACCCATGTAACCTAGAGCTCTGATACCAACTTGTCACGACCTGGATTTCCCACCCTCGGGAGTCGCGATGGCGCCTATAATGTGAGCTAGGCAAGACAATCCTTTAAACTAATTACTTCATTATCTATTTATTTCTTTTTAACAAACATAAAGCGATAACATATAAACAGCGGAAATTTAAATTAAGCGAAAGAAAATAATAAAATATCTGAAATCTGTATCTATTACAATTGCTTATGCCTTAATCGCCCAAAACCTGGTGTCACAGTGTCACGGACGGTCTAAGATTTACTACATACAAAGTCTGAAGAAAATATCAATACACTGTTTCTGAATTAAGGAAAATGAAACAGGGAATAAGGGATAGAGAGAGACGTCAGGGCCTGCGGACGCCTACAGGTCTACCTTGCATCTCCGTGTGTACTGAAGGTAGCCTCCAAACTACGGTCCAAGAGTTGCTCCGGGATCTGCACATAGTGCAGAGTGTAGTATCAGCAAAACCGACCCCATGTGCTGGTAAGTGTCTAGCCTAACCTCGGCGAAGTAGTGACGAGGCTAGGACCAGACTACCAAATAAACCAATGCAATTCAAATATATACAGCGGAAAAGAAGTACAGAAATAAACAGTCAAATATGGGAGGGGAGCATGGTGCGGGGGAGGTATCAATTTCGAATAGAAATACAACAAGTAAATGAAAGAAACAATATATCTCAGACATCAACAAAGGTTCATAAATCAATAAATGCACGGCATCACCCTTCATGCTTTTACTCTCGTCCTCACCAAAGCAATCAAGTAATGAAAATATGCACGACATCACCCTTTGTGCTTTTACTCTCTTTCCTCACCATATAATCAATATAATTGGCACGGAATGGTACATCGTGCGGCACGATATCACTCTTCGTGCTTTACACTCTTTCCTCACAAAACAATACACGGCATCACCCTTCGTGTTTTAGCTCTCTTCCTCACCCAAACAACAATCACAAACAATAGGGTAAGGAAAATAGATTAAATTGCAATAATAATCCCGGCAAGGGAACAATATTTCAGCAACAAGTCCCGGCAAGGGACAACATTAAAACAATAACTAAATCCCAGCAAGGGAGATAACAATTAAAGCAACAATAGCCCGGCAAGGGGGGAAACATAATGATCTCTTCTCTTTCTCACTTTTACTTCACAATTCACTTCACAACTCGAGTCAATGCTCTAAAGGTTCAATTATCACTTATACCTTCACAATTCTTTATACAACTTGAGCCAACGCTTCTCAATGTTCATAGGTCATAATTCCTTCCACAAACTTTACACAACAAATAGAAACCATCACTAAGGCATGAAAAATACAACGAAGTCATGATAATCACAATATAATGACTCACGGGCATTCTAGACACCAACGTATAGATACTCGTCACCATGCCTATACGTCGTACTCAACAATTACCATATAGCAAATAGGACTCGACTCCTAATCCCTCAAGCTAAGGTTAGACCAAATACTTACCTCGATTCCACGAACATAATTCACGTTTCAATTATAGCTTTACCCCTTGATTCCACCACTAATTTGCTCATATCTAGTCACAAGTTACTTAATTACATCAATAAACGCTAAATGAATCGATTCAAATGCATGAAAATGAGTTTTCCAAAGTTTTACCCAAAAAGTCAAAAATCGCCCCCGGGCCCACATAGTCAAAACCCGAGGTTCTAACCAAAACCAGATTACCCCTTCCCCACGAACCTAAATATATAATTTATTTTGAAATTGGACCTCAAATCGAGGTCCAAATCCACAATTTTTGAAAAACCTAGGTTCTACCCAAAACACCCGATTTTCCCCATGAAAATCATTGATTTCGAGTTGAAATCATGTTAGAAGATGTTAAGGATTGAAGAAAACTAGTTAAAAATGACTTACAATTGATTTGGAGAAGAAGATGCCTTTGAAAAATCGCCCTAGAGTGTTTATGTTTTGAGAGGATATGAAAATGGGTTAAAAATTCATCTAAGTATAAAAGTTGCAGGTTGCAGATGTGGGAAATGCGAACAAGGGTTCGTAATTGCGAACCCGACCTCTGCTATGTTGGGAATTGCGAAGGGGAGGGGGGGCTTGTATTTGCGAGCTGGGAATTGCGAACCAAGCATCGCATTTGCAATAACAGGCCCAAATTGGGAAGTTTCGCATTTGCGAAGATAGTGTCGCATTTGTGAGAAGGAACTAGCCTGGGCTTCTTTCGCAATTGCGACAAGCCGCTCGCATTTGCGAGCCAAGCTTCACAAATGCGAAGCCTGCAGGCCTGCTATGCACAACTGAAAAATCTGCAATTTTCTAAGTCCAAAATATACCTCGTGGCCTATCCAAAACTCACCCGAGCCCTCGGGGCTCCAAACCAAACATGCACACAAACCTAAAAATATCATACGGACTCGCTCGTGCATTCAAATCACTAAAATAACATCAAAAACTATGAATTTAGTATCAAAATCATGAAATTTTCTCAAGAACTTTCAAGTTTCCAATTTTCTCAAAAATGATCTGATTCACGTCGTTTCAAGTCCGTTTCTTATCAAATTTTACAGACTCATCTTAAATCACTTATAAGACCTGTACCGCGCACCGGAACCAAAATACGGGCCCTGTACCATAAAGTTTTAATCACATTTCATTTTCAAAATCTCAAAACTATTTCAGAAAATAATTTTCTTCAAAAATTCATTTCTCGGGCTTGGGACCTCGGAATTCGATTCCGGGCATACGCCCAAGTCCCATATTTTCCTACGGACCCTATGGGACCGTCCAATAATGGGTCCGGGTCCGTTTACCCAAAATGTTGACTGAAGTCAAATTAATTCATTTTATAGTCAAACTTTATCATTTTTCATAGATTTTCACATAATAGCTTTCCGGCTACGCGCCCGGACTATGCATGCAAATAGAGGTGATGCTAAAAGAGGGCTTTAATGCCTCGGAATGCAGAATTTTATTTTAAAACAAGTGATGACCTTTCGAGTCATCACAGAGACTTTGCTGGTTGCGGGTCGTCTTGAGAAGTGCAGCTCACCTAAGTCTTCGTATCAACCAGGCCGCTGCACTAGACTAGGCCACTAGACATACATGTGCTTATGCAACAAAAATGCACAACAAGTGTAGCACGAGTACAAAAACAACGTGTATCTAGTAAGTATCCCGTTTAATCTCGAAGAAGTAGTGACGAGAGGTCGACTTCGACAATTACTAGTTGTCCAATAATATCGGGTACAGTAAAGGGGTGAATAGACATGAAATAGAGTAAATATCTGAAATAAACAAATATAAGACACGTGATACAATTCCTCTTTTTACAATTTTAGTCAAGCTCTCAACTAGCTAGTTCCCTCCATAATCGGAGGGAAAAACCCCTAGATACACCGACTTCTAGTCAAATGTCACGCACGATTCCATGACAATGATATATATATATATATATATAGGAAATGCTGAGGCGTACAGGCTGATTCAACATAAAAGTAAATTGTCAACTTCCAGAGGGTCGAATGACGCGAACCATAGATACATTTTTTTAACCTGCTGAGGCGAATGGCATGCTCCCATCAGAGTGTGGTACATAAATCCTGCCGAGGCGAACGACCCATTCCCATAAGAGTAGTAGAAGGAAAAACCCTGCTCGCGAATCATACGTGTGACTCGGTCAAATATAGATTTAAGGTAAGTTCCCTGCTCGCGAATCATACATGCGACGCGGTCAAATATAAATTTATTAATAAATCATAATCCTTTTCTTGATACTTTTCAAAATAAAGATAATACAACGTGAAGCTTTTATGGTAATGTTTCCCCTACCCCCGAGACATACATGTGGCGCGGTTACACATAGATTTCTTAAATTGTTATAAGATTGCTATATTCTTTTTGAAAGGACTAAGTTTAATGGAAACACTTAAATTCTTAAATTCTTAAATTCTTAAATTCCTCAATTCTTTTCTTCTTCTCAAGGAAAACAATAACATCAATCAATAACAATATCAACAAGGTATGATGTAACCTAGGACTACCCGGACATAGGCATAATAGTAGCTATGCACGGACTCTCGTCACCTTCTATGTACGTGGCCGCCACAAATAAAAGCACATATCCAATTAATTCACCTATGGGACAATTCCCTCATTCAAGGTTAGAAAGGAGACTCACCTTGCTCCAAATTTCCAAAATTGGCATTCCACGCCCTTACGAAGACATAAATCGATGCACAACGCTCCAAAACTAGCCAATGACTATGAAAACCCATTAATATATGCTCAATTACTCAAAATAATCCAATTTATAACAATTTCTAACCCCGATCAAAAAGTTGACAAAATCTCCCTCAGGCCCACGTGCCTAGATTCCGAAATTTTTCGAAGATAAAGTTTGCCCATAACCTCACAAACTCAAACGTATAATTTACTCTCAATTTCATGTCCAAAATCATGGTCAAAATCTAGGAATACAAATTTTCTAGGTTTTCCTCAAAATCCCAAATATTCCAGTAATTTCCATGTTCAAATTCATATATAATCATGTATTTAACTCAAAACTAGTATAAACCACTTACCTCATGTTTGGTGATAAAATAGCACCTCACAGTTTCTCCAAAATCGGCTTCCATGGAAGAATGGAGTGAAAAATTAGCGAAACCCTTGATTTAAAGGAACCTCACTACCCAGCGATCCCCGCACCTACGATCGCTTGACCGCTTCTATTGTGTCGCATGTGCGGCTTATAATTCGCTTCTGCGGTCCTCCTCCAGCCCCTCAACTCCGCATCTACGCCTTCTCTTCCGCAGGCGCAGTCCCGGTTTTGTGGCGGGATGACCGCATCTGCGGTCCCAGCTCTCCCCCACAAAAATCACATCTGCGACCACAGGGCTGCTTCTGCGGCTCCGCAGCTGCGGCCCTATCCTCGCAGGTGTAGTTACACTAGAAGGCAGCTGCTCAATTCTTCTTCTAATTCTAAATTCGATCCGTTAATCACCTGGAATCCATCTGAGGCCCCGAGACCTTATCTAATCACACAAACTAGTCCCATAACATAACATGTACCTACTCAAGGCCCCAAATCACATCAAACAACACTAAACCATGAATCACAACCAAATTCATGCTTAATGAACTTTAGAACTTCATGCCTCTTCATTCGATGCCGAAACCTATCAAATTACATCTGATTGACCTCAAATTTTGCACACAAGACATATTCGGCATTACGGACCTACTCCGACTTCCAGAATCGGAATCCTACCCCGATATCAAAAAGTCCACTTCCGGTCAAACTTCTCAAAACCCTTCAAATTTCTAACTATAGCCAAATGACTCCAAAATGACTTACGGACCTCCAAATTCACTTTTGATCATGCTCCCAATACAAGAATCACCATACAGAGCTATTCCCAGACTCAAAATTCCAAACGGACATCGATAACATTGAAATGCACTTTAGCCCAGATTTATGAAATTCTTCCAAAATGCTAACTTCCACAATTGGAGCCGAAATGCTCCCGGGTCATCCAAAACCCGATTCGGACATACATCCAAGTCCAATATTTCCATACAAACCTATTGGAACCTTCAACTCTTGATTTCGAGGTCGTTTACTCATAAATTAAACCTTACTCAATTCATTCAACTTAAAGCTTCCGAAATGGGAATTATATTTTCAAATCAATTCCAAACTTTCCAAAATTCAATTTCGACCATGTGCACAAGTCATAATACCTGAATTGAAGCTTCTCATGGCCTCAAATTGTCGAATGACGCGCTAGAGCTCAAAATGACTGGTCGGGTCGTTACATTCTCTCCTACTTAAACATACATTCGTCCTCGAACGTGCTGAGAATTGCACTGGAGTTGTTCGAAATTACTGGTTAACACTTCCTGCACTTACCCATGCTACCACAACTCAGCAGAGCACATTAGCTCGATCAAATCTGAAGATATTCTCTTTTATTCAAGCAAATAAGCTTAGAGCCCAATTCTAACATCCGAAATTCTCTACGAGACCTGCTTCCAACCTACGAACACTGTATCAATCACCAGGCGATGCACCGATATATGATTGCATACCTTTGCTAAGTTTACACTATATACTACATAACTCACATGACAATCAGTTCGTGAGGTTGGATGTTTCTAAGCCCAGCCGCGTGCTAGCTTGCACAATAGCCTATTCTTTGTTATTTGAGCATATCCGAGATCGGCAGTATGATGATCCTCATTTGCTTTTACTTAGAGACACGGTGTGGCATGGGGGTTCCAAGAAGGTTACAGTGGGAGATGATGGAGTTTTTAGGATGCAAGGTTGAGTTTGTGTGCCTAATGTGGATGGACTTCGTGAGTTGATTCTAGAGAAGGCCCATAGTTCCCGGTATTTTATTCATTTGAGCACTGCTAAGATGTATCAGGAATTGCGGTAGCATTATTGGTAGAGGAGAATGAAGAAGGACATTGTTGTGTATGTAGCTCGGTGTTTGAATTGTCAACAGGTAAAGTACGACCATCAGAGACCTGGTGGTTTGTTTCAGAAGATTGAGATTTTTGTGTGAAAGTGGGAGTGTATCACTATAAACTTCATTGTTGGACTCTCACGGACTCAGAGGAAGTTCGACGTAGTGTGGGTTATTGTTGATAGGCTGACTAAGTCAGCGCACTTCATTCCTGTGGCAGTTTCCTATTCTTTTGAGAGGTTGGCAGAGATTTATATCTAGGAGATTGTTTGCCTTCATGGTGTGCCCTTGACTATTATTTCTGACCGAGGTACGCAATTTGCCTCGCATTAATGGAGGGCATTTCAGCATGAGTTGGGTACTCGGGTCGAGTTGAGCATAGCATTTCATCCTCAGACAGACGGATAGTCCGAGCGTACTATTTAGATTTTGGAAGATATGCTCCGAGCATGTGTTATTGACTTTGGAGGTTCGTGGGATCATTTCTTGCCATTAGCAGAGTTTGCCTACAACAACAGTTACCAGTCGAGCATCCAGATAGCTCCCTATGAGGAGTTATATGGTAGACAGTGTCGGTCGCCGGTTGGATGGTTTGAGCCGGGAGAGGCTGGTTGTTGGGTACATATCTAGTACAAGATTCCTTGGATAAGGTTAAGATCATTTAGGATAGGTTTCGTAAAGCTCAGTCCAGGCAAAAGAGTTACACCGACCACAAGGTTCGTGATGTGTTATTCATGGTTGGAGAGCGAGTGTTGCTTCGGGTGTCTCCCATGAAAGGCGTGATGAGATTTGGGAAGAAGGGCAAGCTATGCCCTAGATTCATTGGTCATTTTGAGATTCTTGATCGAGTGGGAGAGGTGGCTTACAGACTTGCATTGTTGTCGAGTTTATTAGCTGTGCACCCAATGTTTCATGTGTCCATACTTCGAAAGTATCACGGCAATCCATCCCACGTGTTAGACTTCAGCACTGTCCAGTTGGATAAAGATTTGACCTATGATGAGGAGCCGAAAGCTATTCTAGACTGACAGATTCATCAGTTAAGATCGAAGAATTTCCCTTCAGTTTGTGTGTAGTGGAGAGGTTAGCCTGTTGATGCAGCAATCTGGGAGTTCGAGTCCGATATGTGGAGCCGTTATCCTCATTATTTCACCGACTCAAGTACTTTTCTAAGTCCGTTCGAGGACGAACGGTTGTTTTAGAGGTGGAGAATGTGATGACCCTAAAGGTCATCTTTTATTTTAGAAGTCAAAAATATGTTCCAAGACGTTAAAACATTTTTTGTCTTAACTCGATTTGCGTGTGCAGTCCGGGCCCATTTCCGAAAAGCTTTTATATGAAATTTTAGAAAAAATAATGAATTTGGCCTTTAAAATGGGTTAAAGTTGACTTTGGTCAACATTCTTGGTAAACAAACCCGGACCCATGATTTGACGGTCCCGTAGGGTCCGTAGAAAATATGGGACTTAGGCGTATGCCCAGAATCAAATTCCGAGGTCCCAAGCTCGAGAAAAGAATTTTTAAAGAAAATTGCTTTCTGGAAAATATAAAGGCTTTTAGAAGTGAAATGATGCATTTTATTGATGGTATAGGGCTCGTATCTTGGTTCTGGAGCTCGATACAAGTTAAAAATAATAATTAAGTTGAATTTGTGAAATTTGGTAAGAATCGGAATTTGGTTTGGTATACATCAGACCTATAGTTGAGAAAATGGAAATTTCAAGTTTCTTGAGTGAATTCATGAATTTGAGGTTTAATTCGCAGTTGTTGATGTTATTTTGATAATTTGATCACACAAGCAAGTCCATATGATGTTTTTAGACTTGCGTGCATGATTTGTTTGGAGCCCCGAGGGCTCGGGTGAGTTTTGGATAGGCCACATAGTGAATTTGGACTTAGGAAAATTGCCGGTATGTTGCAGCTGTGTAACAGGCCTCTGATCTCGCAATTGCGAGATCAGGCTTCGCAAATGTGAAGTGCTCAAGTTTGGAAAATGTGACCCCTATGTTGCAAATGCGAACCAAGCCTGGGCAAGCCCTCTTCGCAAATGCGAACACTGGGTGAGAATTGCGAAGCCTGCCCATCGCAAATGCGACGTTTTCCTTTGCAATTGCGAAGATGACAGGATTCCAAAGGGTTCGCAATTGCGAACTCTGGTCGCAATTGCGACATCTGAGACCTGTTAAGTGGGATTTTTGACGGGATTTTTCTTCACTTTTACACATTTTCATACCTAAACATCCCATAGGCGATTTGCTTGAAGAGGTTTCTTCCCCAAATCATAGGTAAACAACTTCTAACTTATTTTCTTCAATATATAACATATTTTTACATGATTTCACTTCAAAATCTAAGGGTTTTCATGGGAAATTGGGTGTTTTTAGGTAGAAGTTAGGATTTTTAAATTTTGGGGATTTGGACCTCAATTTGATGTCCGATTTCAAAACAAATTACATATTTCAGTTCGTGAGTGAATGGGTGATCGGGTTTTGGTTCGAACTTCAGGTTTTGACCAAGTAGGCCCGGGGTCGATTTTTGACTTTTTGGGGAAAATAATGGGAAACCTATTTTCATGCATTAGAATGAGTTTATTTAGCATTTATTGATATCGTTAAGTAAATTGTGACTAGATACAAGCGAATTGGAAGTGGAACCGAGAGGTAAAGCGGTAGTTCAGGCTTAATCTTGTCCGTGGAATCGAGGTAAGTGTTTGGCCTAACCTTAGCTTGAGGGAATATGAGTTATGGTCTATTTGCTATGTATTTGTATCGATGACGACATATAGGTGTGGTGATGAGTACCTATACGTTGGTGTCAAGTATGCCCGTAAGTCTTATATCATGATTTTGTGACTCCAATATGTATCGATCATGCTCAATTTGATGATTATTAATGTTGAACAAAGCTTATGAAAGTTTTGTGGTAGTTGATTATTGTTGAGAATTGGCACAAGTTGAGTTTCATTATTGTAAAGTAATTGTTGAAAACGAGATTGGTTATAGCTAAATCCCTAGCCGGGACGTTGTTGTTGGTATCGTTGATTCCATTGCCGGGATATTATTGTTGATATTGTTGTTTCCCTCGCTGGGACGTATTGTTTCTATTGTTTGGGTGAGGAAGAGTGTAAAGCACGAAGGGTGACGACATGCATGATATTGTGAATGAGTGTAATGCATGAAGGTGATGCCGTGCCGATATTATGAGTGTTAATGCACGAAGGATAATGTTGTGCCATGATTTAAGAGTTAATGCACGAAGGGTGATGCCGTGCCAATATTATGAGGAATAAGGCACGAAGAGTGATGTCGTGCCATGATTATGTGAGGTAATGCACGAAGGGTGATGCCATGTCGCATCATATGGTGAGGATAAGAGTAAAAGCACGAAGGGTGATGTCGGGCACGTGTTACCGTTGCCTTATTCTTGTTTATATATATATATATATATATGATGTTCATTATATTTCTTTATTGATGCTTCTTTAGTGGTTTATTATAAGAATCTGATATTTTCCAGAGCATGTCCCATTCCCATCTTATTCTGTTGATTCTTGTTATTATGCTTCTGTCTGTATATGATCTATCTGCACAGGTATATGTGATTGTCGTGTCCTAGCCTCATCATTATTTGGGGGAGGTTAGGTTCGACACTTACTCAGTACATGGGGTCGTTTGTACTGATACTACACTCTGCACTCTTTTGTGTATATTTTGGTACCGGACCCGGTGAGTAGTTGAGGTAGCTTCCTTCAGTCCAGGGAGACCAAGGTAGACCTGCTGGTTTCCGCAGAGCCTGAAGGCCCCCCTTCCCTATTTTAGCTTTTTGTTGTCTCTTTTCTTTTCGAGAACAATTGTAATTCCTTTTCAGACCAGTATTTGTAGTAACTCGTAGATGTTCGTGAAGTTCTGACACCAGATTCGTGGGTAGATTGGTAGTAGATGATTTGTTCATGTTATGCTTCTTCCGCATTTATATTCTGTTTAACTTTAGTTTTTGACTTATATCTATTTGGGTTAAATGTTGAATGTGTAGAACCTTAATAGTTGGCAAGCCTAGCTTTCACGAGTAGGCGCCATCACGACTCCCGAGGTTGGAAAATTCGGGTCATGAATTTTAGAATTTCCATTATTTTGCTGTTAGCCCGTAGTAAGTGTCGAAGTCGACCCCTCGTTACTACTTCTTCGAGGTTAGACAAGATACTTACTAGGTACATGTTATTTATGTACTTACGCTACACGTATGCACTAATCGTGCAGGATCTGAGGCGGGTGCATCTGGCTATCAGTCAGACGCGCATCCTTGATTCCACGAGACTTTGCGGTGAGATGCCTTCTGACACTACTAGAAATCCGGTAAAAAGCGACCACAAAAAGCGACCAACTTTGGTCGCTTATAGGCCTAAAAGCGACCAAAAAGCGACCAAACATGCCTGGTCGCAATATTGCTGGTCCCTTTATTTTAGGGACCAAAGTTGGTCGCTAATTAGCGACCAACTTTGGTCTCTAAGGTAAAAGGACCAAATATTCCGGGTAAAGACTATAGCGACCAACTTTGGTCGCTTTATTATTTTAATAATATAATTTTGGCGACCAAAGTTGGTCTCTAAATGTAAAATACGTTATTTATTTATTTATTATTAATCATAAAAAAGCGACCAACTTTGGTCTCTAATCCAAATATTATATTTTAAAATCTGGAAAATAGAGACCAAGATTGGTCGCTTTTTTATTTTATTTTATTTTATTTTTTTAAAATAAGCGACCATAGTTGGTCGCTAACTTCAAGAAATAATTTTTTTTTTAATTATAAGCGACTAACTTTGGTCGCTATATTTACCGAAATTATTATTTTTTTAAATAGAATAGAGACCAAAGTTGGTCGCTTTTGAGAAATCTGGGTTAAATAGCGACCAAGGTTGGTCGCTTTTCTTGGTATATTTTTGCCAGAAAATGCCTGTTTTGGCAGCTACACCACCCCAGCTTACCAAAAATCTTAAACATGCATTTTATGCCAACAACAACAACAACAATAAACAACAACAATAACAACAACAACAACAACAACAACAACAATAAAAAGCAACAAAGAATAAAGTTCAATAGAACTAACACATTAAGCTAACAAAACTAAGTTAACGCTTATTACAAGCCCATTCGAAAACTGGTTCTATTGTCTAGTTCAAAGTATATAAAGTACTTAAGGAGTGTTCTTTCAGCATCCTCATCCGAAAGTTGGATTGCCTCGCTCGACTCATTAGGTGGCTGACTGCGTATGAATTCCCGCACATCAGCTGTGAAGCGAACCTATAAGAAAAATTATATTGAATTAGTATTTCAAAATTTATATAAAAGTAAATAAAAATACTTAATGAAAAGTAAAAAACTTACATGTATAGTTGAGGCTCGACCCTCGACCCACCTTTCTAGATCAGTCTCTTTCTTCTTCTTTACAATAAGAGTCTCATTGAATAACTCATCTTACTTCATTGGCATCATAAAGTTGTCTGGTGGCTTTGGTGATTATCCTCGTGGTACTATTACTCGGGATGAACTTAGATACAGAGAGTAACTTGGATACAGTACCCGACAGGGTGTGTCTTTGATCAATTGTTGTTCTCATTAGCGACAATGATGATGAGAAGGCAATGGCATGTGTTTCAAACAGTGATGGTGTAGGTAAGAATTTAACATTTCCTAAGCAGATAAAAGAAGAGGTTATAGAGGAATTCTCTACTTCCTCTTGGAAAATGAAGTAGAGAATTCCTCTATAACCTTTTCTTTTATCAATTTAGGAAATGTTAAATTCCTACCTACACCATCACTGTTTGAAACACATGCCATTGCCTTCTCATCACCATTGTCGCTAATGAGAACAACAATTAAAGGCACGCTATGCCAGGTACTGTGTCTAAGTTATTCTTGGTGGAAGTTGCATTGCATGTCTAATAAAGTCATCAACCCCTTCTACAAAATCCTCCCGCAATCCTGAATTTCAATTCATATTTACAAAATTTCAATTCATATCCTAAAGGCTCAATTCATATCCTAAAGGTTCAACTCATATCCACAAAAGTTCAAGTCATATCCTAAAATTTCAATTTATAAACTAAAATTCCAATACATAAACCAAAAATTTCAATTCATAACCTAAAGGTTCAATTCATATCCTAAAAGTTCAACGCATATCCACAAAAGTTCAAGTCATATCCTAAAATTTCAATTTATTAACTAAAATTCCAATACATAAACTAATATCCTAAAGGTTCAATTCATATCCTAAAGGTTCAACTCATATCCACAAAAGTTCAAGTCATATCCTAAAATTTCAATTTATAAACTAAAATTCCAATACATAAACTAATATCCTAAAGGTTCAATTCATATCCTAAAGGTTCAACTCATATCCACAAAAGTTCAAGTCATATCCTAAAACTTCAATTTATAAACTAAAATTCCAATACATAAACAAATATCCTAAAGGTTCAATTCATATCCTAAAGGTTCAACTCATATCCACAAAAGTTCAAGTCATATCCTAAAATTTTAATTTATAAACTAAAATTCCAATACATAAACTAATATCCTAAAGGTTCAATTCATATCCTAAAGGTTCAACTCATATCCACAAAAGTTCAAGTCATATCCTAAAATTTTAATTTATTAACTAAAATTCCAATACATAAACTAAAAGTCCAATTCATATCCTAAAGATTTAATTCATATCCTAAAGGTTCAACTCATATCCACACAAGTTCAAGTCATATCCTAAAATTCCAATTTATAAACTAAAATTCCAATACATAAACTAAAAGTCCAATTCATATCCTAAAGGTTCAATTCATATCCTAAATGTTCAACTCATATCCACAAAAGTTCAAGTCATATCCTAAAATTTCAATTTATAAACTAAAATTCCAATACATAAACTAAAAGTCCAATTCATATCCTAAAGATTCAATTCATATCCTAAAGGTTCAACTCATATCCACAAAAGTTCAAGTCATATCCTAAAATTCCAATTTATAAACTAAAATTCCAATACATAAACTAAAAGTCCAATTCATATCCTAAAGGTTCAATTCATATCCTAAAGGTTCAACTCATATCCATAAAAGTTCAAGTCATATCCTAAAATTTTAATTTATAAACTAAAATTCCAATACATAAACTAAAAGTCCAATTCATATCTTAAATGTTCAATTCATATCCTAAAGGTTTAACTCATATCCACAAAAGTTCAAGTCATATCCTAAAATTTCAATTTATAAATTAAAATTCCAATACATAAACTAATATCCTAAAGGTTCAATTCATATCCTAAAGGTTCAACTCATATCCACAAAAGTTCAAGTCATATCCTAAAATTTTAATTTATAAGCTAAAATTCCAATATATAAACTAAAAGTCCAATTCATATCCTAAAGGTTCAATTCATATCCTAAAGGTTCAATTCATATCCTAAAGGTTCAACTCATATCCACAAAAGTTCAAGTCATATCCTAAAATTTCAATTTATAAACTAAAATTCCAATACATAAACTAAAAGTCCAACTCATATCCTAAAAGTTCAAGTCATATCCTAAAATTTCAATTTATAAACTAAAATTCTAATACATAAACTAAAAGTCCAATTCATATCCTAAATGTTCAATTCATATCCTAAAGGTTCAACTCATATCCACAAAAGTTCAAGTCATATCCTAAAATTTTAATTTATAAACTAAAATTCCAATACATAAACTAATATCCTAAAGGTTCAATTCATATCCTAAAGGTTCAACTCATATCCACAAAAGTTCAAGTCATATCCTAAAATTTCAATTTATAAACTATAATTCCAATACATAAACTAAAAGTCCAATTCATATCCTAAATGTTCAATTCATATCCTAAAGGTTCAACTCATATCCACAAAAGTTCAAGTCATATCCTAAAATTTCAATTCATATCTTAAAGGTTCAATTCATATCCTAAAGTTTCAACTCATATCCACAAAAGTTCAAGTCATATCCTAAAATTTTAATTTATAAACTAAAATTCCAATACATAATCCTAAAGGTGCAACTCTTAGGGTTTCTTCTCTTCAAACAATTTCTTCCCCAAATTAGTAGGTAAAACTAAATATTTTGGACTAAATGTATTAATAAGAACCCTAAAAAATGCAAATAATATATAACTTTGAACCCTAATATGGTTGAGCTAACTTTGAACCCTAACATGGAGAAATTAAACCCTAATATGGAGAAATTAACTTTGAACCCTAACATGGTTGAACAAATAATATATAACTTTGAACCCTAACATGGATAAATTAAACAAAATCACTGTATTTCGAAAAAAACAAAGAAAGGAGAAAGAAACCTACCTTGGGAATGGAGGTCGCCGGCGGTGGAGCTGCTACCGTCGGTGGTCGTCGGTGGCGTGGGTGGCGCCGCTGCTGCTGGGAGTCGGAGGGGGGGGGGGGTTGAGTGTGACAAAGAAAAGAGAGATTTTGGGGAATTTTTTTGAAAGAATGGGAGGGGAAACCCGATTTTAGCACTGGAATTAAAAATTTGGTCGCTATTTTGGTAGCAAAATAAGTTTTGACTTTTTGACCAAAATAGCGACCAAAGTTGGTCACTATTTCTAAAAAATATTAAATTACTTTTAATTCAATTTAAAATTATGTACATATGTAGTATAAATTTAGGATTTTAATTCAATTTAAGCTATATATATATATATACATATATAAATAAATATATAATATTTAAAAAAATATATATATATATTAATTGATATAAGTCAAGACGTTTTAATTTATTGTTAATATATATACATGCATATGAGTAGGTTATAAGTCGATGAATCAATTTACAAGTGTATCAATACCTAAAAGAACTCGTCCCTGTGTTCCGAGCGCTTCATGTTCTTATATATATATATATATATATATATATATATATACACACACAGCTTATATACTATATACTATATTATACTATATATATTGAATATACCTTGATATATAATACACTTAGTATATATACTATACTATACTATACTATACTATGCACTAAGTATTAGTGCATTAGCTAATATTATATCGAATATATATATATACTATACTATATATATAGTATAGTGTATTATATAATACACTATACTATACACTTAGTATATATATACTATACTATACTATGCACTAAGTATTAGTGCATTAGCTAATATTATATTGAATATAGCTTATATATATATAGGTTATAAGTCAATGAATCAATTTACAAGTGTATCAATACCTAAAAGAACCCGTCCCTGTGTTCCGAGCGCTTCATGTTCTTATATATATATATATACACTATATACTATATTATACTATATATATCGAATATACCTTGATATATAATACACTTAGTATATATACTATACTATACTATACTATGCACTAAGTATTAGTGCATTAGCTAATATTATATCGAATATAGCTTTTATATATATATGCATATGAGTAGGTTATAAGTCAATGAATCAATTTACAAGTGTATCAATACCTAAAAGAACCCGTCCCTGTGTTACGAGCGCTTCATATTCTTATATATATATATATATATATATATATACACTATATACTATATTATACTATATATATCGAATATACCTTGATATATAATACACTTAGTATATATACTATACTATACTATACTATACTATACTATACTATACTATGCACTAAGTATTAGTGCATTAGCTAATATTATATCGAATATAGCTTATATATATATATTAATTGATATAAGTCAAGACGTTTTATATAGCTATATATATATATATACATATATTAATTGATATAAGTCGAGACGTTTTCATTTATTGTTAATATATATACATGCATATGAGTAGGTTATAAGTGGATGAATCAATTTACAAGTGTATCAATACCTAAAAGAACCTGTCCCTGTGTTCCGAGCGCTTCATGTTCTTATATATAAATATCTAATATTATATCAAATATAGCTTATATATTGTCACGACCCAATTCCCGAACCTGGTCGTGATGGCGCCTCTCATGAAGACAAGGCCAGGCATTCAACCCAATTCATCCTTTTAAGACAATTAATTAACACAGTTATAGTATAAAAATGGTTTAATAATATCCAATAGCGGAAAGTATAGATAAAATACGGAAATCCAACCCAACTCAACCCTAACTGGGGTGTCACAAGTCATGAGCTACTACAGAGTTTACTAAAATTCTATAAGGTATGGAATTAGGAACGACATCTGAAGATATCATAAATACAGAAGATAAGGGAGAAAATGGGTCTGCGAACGTCATGCAGCTACCTCGATAACTCCGATGAAAACTGAACAGCAGAAAACTCGCTCTATGCCTCAGGAATACCTGTACCTGCATACATGGTGCAGGGAGTAATGTGAGTACTCCGACCCAGTGAGTAATAAATATAAATAATAACTGAGGGTAAGAAAACACGTTAAGGCACACAACACTCTATACAGAAGCAGTGAGATCATTTAAAATAACAATTCAGTGAAACATCATGTGAAATTTCTTTAAAACCAGTAAAAACAGGTAATTTGGCAGTAAAATAACGAGTAGAAATCTGCCCCTCGGGCTCAGTATCAAAATAATAAGTAGAAATCTGCCCCTCGAGCTCAGTATCAAAATAATAAGTAGAAATCTGCCCCTCGGGCTCAGTATCTCAGAACAGTATCATCCCCTCAGGCTCAGAACAGTATGAAGCAACCAATCAATGAAATAAGAGCACATAATTATTATGGCGGATAATGCAGATGAGGAATAAATGCATGAGTGCAATGCAATGCATATGACGGTACCCTCTGGTACCCACTGCGGCGTGCAGCCCGAGCCATCCATATTTATTTATCGTCGACGGTGCTCACTGGGGGTGTGTACAGACTCCAGAGGGGCTCCTACAGCCCAAGCACAATAACAAATCATCTCGTGGCATCAATCAAGTCCTGGTCAGTCATTGTTACCTGACCAATTTATATCACACAGTGCCATTGTTACCACTGTTTCAAGTCACATCATACAGTGTCATTGTTACCACTGTTTCAAATCACTGCTGCGGCGCGTATCCCGATCCATGCTCAGTCCAGAAATCATAATAAGCCCCTTGGGCATTTGTAAAACAGTAGTTCTCAGCCCGAAATATCATTTAGAAATATCATTTAAGTTTTCAAATCTTAGAAAGATGGCTGAGTTTGCAAAATAGTATTTAAAACCTTGGACTGAGATCAAATGATATGCATGTATGCAAAAACAGTGGTGTCAATCCCTGAAGGATTCAAATAATTGGCAAGAAGCCCAAATGTAACAATTAAATCCAAGTAGAAAACACAGTAAAAACATCTCTCGGGATGGACTAAGTCACAATCCCCAATGGTGCTCTACCCCACGCCCGTTATCCGGCGTGTAAGTCACCTCAATATAGCATTACGATGTGAAATTCCGGGGTCTCAAACCCTCAGGACATCATTTACATCAATTACTCACCTCAAACCGGCTACTTCTTTAGCTCGCGACGCCTTTGCCCCTCGAATTGGCCTTAACGTGCATTGAATCTGCCCAAAATCACAAGAATATGTCGCATTATGCTAAAGGGACAATACCCAATCGAAAGTAATTGAAAAATATCAAAATTCACGAAGTTAACAAAACCTGAGTCCCGGGACCACATCTCAAAACTCAGAAAATTTTTATACCAAGATGTTCTTCGTCCTTTCACGAGTTCGTACATATAAAGAACACAAAAATCGGAGCTCGTTTGACCCTTCAAATCGACCCTAGAAAATCTCAAAAGCACAAGCCCTAAAACCCCACTTTTCTACTGATTTTCATGTTCTAATTCACATATAATCTTGTATTTAACTTGGAAATAAGTAGAAACAACTCACCTTTGATGCTTGATAAAATCCCCCTTGAAATTCTTTCCAAAATCAACCAAGCCAAATGAAAGATATGAAAGAAATAAGCCAAATCCGTGTTTAAAGAATCTGCCCGTGCTTCGTCGAGTTGTACCTTGCATTTGTGCTATACAAGTTGTATATCCTATTAAAATTTTTCCTTGTCAGACACCTTCTGTTTAAACACCCATAACGTCTTGTATAAATATCCAAATTACAAACGGTTTGAAGATTTAGAAACTAGACTTAAAGATATTTAATTTGATAGGTTGTACACCATATAACTCTTTATATATCCCGAGATATGAGCTTCTAAAGTCCGCTCCATGAAATTCGAAAATTCTGGAGAAACTGCTCTACCAGTCATCTTCAATCGATCATAACTTTCTCTACAAATGTCCAAATTACGATTTCCGTAGCTTTCTGAAAACTAGAACGAAGGTCTACAACTTTCATTTTTGAATGATCTCAAAATACCTTGTATATCAAAAGATATAGGCCTCCGAAGTACGCTCCACGACTGCACATTTGCTGTCCAAAGACAGCTTAGCAGCAGAAATTGCCGCATCTTTTTCTTTTCTTTTTGGGTCCGAATTCCATTCCGTTAACCTTCCGAAATCCACCCGAGACCCTCGGGACCTTAACCAATTATATCAACATGTCCCACAATATCATTTAAACTTGTCCCAACCTTCGGAACACCCAAAATAACATCAAAACATCAAATCATCATCGGATTCAAGCCTATGAATCTTAAGAACTTCCAAATTCCATTTTTGATAAAAAAACTCAACCAAACCACGTCCGAATGACCTCAAATTTTGCAGACAAGTCCAAAATGACATAACGAAGCTACAAAAACTCTCGGAATTCCATTCCGAGCCTCAGATCAAAATCTCACCTATCAACCGGAATTCGCCAAAATACTAACTTTGCCAATTCAAGCTTAATTCTACACCGGTCATCACAAAAATATTCCGGACACACTCCTAAGTCCCAAATCACCTAACGAAGCTATCCGAACCATAAAATTCACATTTCCATCCCTCTAACACATAAGTCAATATCCGGTTAACTTTTCCAACTTAAACTTCCTTAAAAGAGACTAAGTGTCTCAAACCTTACCAAAACTAGTCCGAATGACTTCAAATTTTGCACACAAGTTACATTCGACATTACAGACTTGCACCAACTTTCGGAATCGCATTCCGACCTCGATATCAAAATTTCCACTTCTGGTCGAATTTTCTCAAAAACCTTCAAATTTCTATATTTAGCCAAATGACTTCAAAATGACCTCCGGACATCCAAATTATCTTCCGATCGCGCTCCCAACTTCAGAATCACTATACGGATCTATTCCTAGACTCAGAATCCCAAACGGACATCTATAACTCTGAAATGCCTTCCAACCAAAATTTATGAAATTCTTCTAAAATACTAACTTCCACATTATACGCCGAAATGCTCACGGGTTATCCAAAACCAATTCCGGACATACTCCCAAGTCCGAAATTATCATACGAACAAGCTGGAACTTTCAGATCCCAATTCCGAGGTCGTTTACTCAAAATTCCAATCTTAGCCATTTTCTTCAACTTAAGGTTGCCGCAATGAAAAGTTTCTTTCCAATTTGACTCCGAATTTCTCGAAATTCAACTCTGACCATACGTACAAGTCAATATACCTGAAATGAAGCTGTTCATGACTTCCAACTGCTGAACGACATGCTAGAGCTCAAAACGACCGGTCGGGTCATTACATTCTCCCCCACTTAAATAGAAGTTCGTCCTCGAATGTTCCAAGAACTGCTCTTAAGTTATCTGAAATCACTGTTTAACACCTCGTGCACTTGCCCGTGCTACCACAACTCATATGGACACACTAGTGTGATCAAATCTGCAGATATCCTCTTTTATCCATACAATAAGCTCAGAACCCAATTCCAACACCTGAAATTCTCTGCCAGACCTGTTCCCTGTATATAAACACTATATCAACTACCACATGAGGTACCAGAACATGACTGTGTACCTTTGTTGAATTAGCACCATGCAACACATAATTCACCATCTAACCACAATGACACTCCATGAACCTTAATAACCAAAATTCTACGACTCTGATGCTCCCAATGCATATGATGATATACCTATACATTCTGTTATAATGCTGACGATACAACCACAACGGAGGAGATGTGAAGAAATTTCTAACCAATTGCAGAGTTAACCAAACATTAATTCTCTCCTTTTTGACTAAAATCATCACCTCATTACTACCCAAATACTGGTAACTGCCTTGTAATATACATCACATAATCCCACTGTAATGGTCCCCGATACCAATAGTCTCGCCTCACCTAGTACGAGCTGCTCAGACAACCAATTACCACAGACAATGACCAACAGTCTCACATGATGCAAAAATGCGCCAATAGGCCATAATGCGAACAAGATACATAAGGAAATGATTCAGGAATGGACTGCTCAACTCACACAACTAATATGGACTTTTCCCCAAAGAATAGGAATTTATCAAGCCGTTTCACAACACACATGGCACAATCACAATATTACATGAGTTGACGAACACGGAACAACATATGATATTCCAACACCCCTCCTTGAGGAGCGCTATACTAAAATGAACACATCTGACTCACATGAAGCCCATAGTCATATTTAAATCCATTCACCCACTTCAGGTCGATTCTGCTCGCACTGAACTAGGCTGATAGCCTTTCCTGGACCGTAATAAGTCATTCCTTCTCATAACATGAAAGAACTACCACCATAGCCGAGACAACACCCCCACAATCCACAACCAAATGAACCGAACAACTTCATATAGATCTTAGATATTCTTCCAACATTTCAACTTTCTTACCCAAAATTTGACTAACTTCCAGATTTTTCAAATATTTTGGCAGAGTCCCCCTTGTAATTGGGCCTATCCACCTGTCAGAGTAACACCAAAACAACTCCTAACAGCATGTCCACAACCCAACATGTACCACAAGTATATCAATAACACTAATCTTCGCATTACAAGCCCGACATTATCACAATGATATTTTGACATGAAACACATCATTTGTATGATCATAACCACATTTCTGGTCTTAATAGTTGTTCATAAATAATTCCACCATTATCAATAAATCTCATATTAACCACCACCTCATTTCAAATTTTCACAATACTGACAACAGAATGTGAGGCATGAAGACCTCATTATTACTTACTCGGATTAATGAGTCACATTTAACGCCACCTGGGAACTCATCTCATAAGCTAAAACTCAATGTTTACAGTACGAAAATGGCTGAATATGAACATAAAATATACAAGAATTATCAAATCAACCTAACTGGCATGACTCCTTTTAATATTATCGTATGAATTAAACTTTACAAAGGAAAACTTTAAACTCATAATTATTTACCACAAGGACCTTGTCCTTACATAACCTCTACCACGGCTTGCAGCCCGGTTTAAATATTTCATATTGTGCCAACTGCAGTTTTCAATTTCCTTTCTTTCTTCTTCTCAATAAATTTTGTAAACATTTTTTTTATAGCACATAACGAACCCTCATACCGGCAGGGCATATAATTCATAAAAAAAAAAGTTGGAACCAATTATTCCGAAACACATTAAACCCATTGTAGTGAATAATAAACATTACTTTAACCTTAACCCAAATCCTTGGAGCCCAATTTCTAATATCCAGAATTCTTTACAAGACCCTAATCTCACATACACACACTGTATAAGTCCGAACAAACTATGTCAAGCCATAACAATAACCCTAGATATAATCGCATAACATACTACACAACTCGTATACTCACAACACCATTCTCGATCACCATAACCACTCAAACCAACCAAGTACCAGTAGGAAACCCCACATTAAACAGAACCTTGCTCCAAAACCTTTGTACCCCATCAATAATGAAGAAATATACAGGAACTCACAATACACAACACGTTCCCCATACCTGTAGAAAGTATCTATTTTAAACCATGGTAGAAACCATTAAGAACACTTGGAAATCCATTTTCTCCTAATCAACCTATTAGAACTAAATTCCTCTAATTCAACTAGGCCACGCAGGTCATCAAACTGAGAAATATTGTCATATTACTACAGCTAGTTCAACAAAAATTCTTCACAAGCTTAGGTAACACAGACCGTAAAATACCTCAATTCCACTACTAAGATCACCTTCATTCTCGTGACAATCAACTCAAATTTCTCAATTAGAGTCAAATTCAAATCTCAACACATACACCCTATTAGTAGAAAAGAAACTCTCTACTCAACATTATAAGGAGCACACCTACGTAGATTATTCCGCATGAGATAACCCACCTACTTTACCTCCAATTAACATTTTTGTATACCTCCCACCGTCATACACATTACACAATCACTTAGTATTCCTGGGTCTAAACTCATACTGTAACATGAAATTCACTTCACTCCAAACAGGAGACTTGAAAAGATTCTTCACGCCCATAACTCGGAGCTACACCTCTAATCACAATGGAAATCATACACTTAATAGTTCACCTATCATCCAGCAGATCTTCCTCGACACTTCCAAGTCATATAGAAACATCTCGCAGTACTAACATACCCATCACATTACTACCCAGCCGTCATTCCCGCTAATAGGGGAAATACCGGACATATAAGTTCAAAACACTTGCTCACACAATAAGCACCTTGGTGCTTAAGCCGTAGGAAAAGATCCGGCCTTAAGTCCTTCAAACTGGCCCAACATCAACTCATAAAGATCACGTCTCGCCCCTCAATCAGGGAATCACAACCCATCAAGGCACATCTGATACTGAGCGCTCATGCGCGCATGCGAACACGTGGAAGGAATTTCAAGAGTTACTTTTCAAGCTGAATCAAGAACGCACGATAAGAATTCAAGAATGTGAAGTTTTCCTAAAGGTTCTGCAGCCTCTCGAGGATAAATACAGACGTTTCCGTACCGATCCACGAGACTCTACTAAACCTGCTCATGACTCGTGAGACTTATGTAACCTAGGCTCTGATACCAACTTATCATGACCCAATTCCCGAACCTGGTCGTGATGGCGCCTATCATGAAGACAAAGCCAGCCATTCAACCCAATTCATCCTTTTAAGACAATTAATTAACACAATTAAAGTATAAACATGGTTTAATAATATCCAATAGCGGAAATTATAGATAAAATACGGAAATCCAACCCAACTCAGCCCTAACCGGGGTGTCACAAGTCATGAGCTACTACATAGTTTACTAAAATTCTACAAGGTATGGAATTAGGAACGACATCTGAAGATATCATAAATACAGAAGATAAGGGAGAAAACGGGTCTACGAACGCCATGCAGCTACCTCGATAACTCCGATGAAAACTGAACAACAAAAACTCACTTTATGCCTCAGGAATACCTGTACCTGCACACATGGTGCAGGGAGTAATGTGACTACTCCGACCTAGTGAGTAATAAATATAAATAATAACTGAGGGTAAGAAAACACGTTAAGGCACACAACACTCTATACAGAAGCAGTGAAATCATTTAAAATAACAATTCAGTGAAACATCATGTGAAATTTCTTTAAAACCAGTAAAAACAGGTAATTTGGCAGTAAAATGACGAGTAGAAATCTGCCCCTCGGGCTCAGTATCAAAATAATAAGTAGAAATCTGCCCCTCGAGCTCAGTATCAAAATAATAAGTAGCAATCTGCCCATCGGGCTCGGTATCTCAGAACAGTATCTGCCCCTCGGGCTCAGTATCAAAATAATAAGTAGAAATCTGCCTCTCGAGCTCAGTATCAAAATAATAAGTAGAAATCTGCCCCTCGGGCTCAGTATCTCATAACAGTATCAGCCCCTCAGGCTCAGAATAGTATGAAGCAACCAGTCAATGAAATAAGAGCACATAATTATTATGGCGGATAATGCAGATGAGAAATAAATGCATGAGTGCAATGCAATGCATATGACGGTACCCTCTGGTACCCACTGCGGCGTGCAGCCCGAGCCATCCATATTTATTTATCGTCGACGGTGCTCGCTGGGGGTGTGTACAGACTCCGGAGGGGCCCCTACAGCCCAAGCACAATAACAAGCCATCTCGTGGCATCAATCAAGTCCTGGTCAGTCATTGTTACCTGACCAATTTATATCACACAGTGCCATTGTTACCACTGTTTCAAGTCACATCATACAGTGTCATTGTTACCACTGTTTCAAATCACTGCTGCGGCGCGTATCCCGATCCATGCTCAGTCCAGAAATCATAATAAGCCCCTTGGGCATTTGTAAAACAGTAGTTCTCAGCCCGAAATATCATTTAGAAATATCATTTAAGTTTTCAAATCTTAGAAAGATGGCTGAGTTTGCAAAACAGTATTTAAAACCTTGGACTGAGATCAAATGATATGCATGTATGCAAAAACAGTGGTGTCAATCCCTAAAGGATTCAAATAATTGGCAAGAAGCCCAAATGTAACAATTAAATCCAAGTAGAAAACACGGTAAAAACATCTCTCGGGACGGACTAAGTCACAATCCCCAATGGTGCTCTACCCCACGCCCGTTATCCGGCGTGTAAGTCACCTCAATATAGCATTACAATGTGAAATTCCGGGGTCTCAAACCCTCAGGACATCATTTACATCAATTACTCACCTCAAACCGGCTACTTCTTTAGCTCGCGAAAATTCTGGAGAAACTGCTCCACCAGTCATCTTCAATCGATCATAACTTTCTCTACAAATGTCCAAATTACGATTTCCTTAGCTTTATGGAAACTAGACACGAAGAGATACAACTTTCGTATTTGAACCATCTCAAAATTCCTTGTATAGAAAAAGATATAGGCCTTTGAAGTACGCTCCACGACTGCACATTTGCTGTCCAAAGACAGCTTAGCAGTAGAAATTGCAGCAACTTTTTCTTTTCTTTTTGGATCCGGATTCCATTCCGTTAACCTTCCGAAATCCACCCGAGGCCCTCGGGACCTTAACCAATTATATAAACATGTCCCACAATATCATTCAAACTTGTCCCAACCTTCGGAACACCCAAAATAACATCAAATCATCATCGGATTCAAGCCTATGAATCTCAAGAACTTCCAAATTCCATTTTTGATCAAAAACCCAACCAAACCACGTCCGAATGACCTCAAATTTTGCAGAAAAGTCCAAAATGACATAACGAAGCTACAACAACTCTCGGAATTCCATTCCGACTCTCGGATCAAAATCTCACCTTCAACTGGAATTCGCCAAAATACTAATTTTGCCAATTCAAACTTAATTCTACACCGGTCATCACAATAATATTCCGGACACACTCCTAAGTCCCAAATCACCTAAAGAAGCTATCCGAACCATAAAATTCGCATTTCGAGCCCTCTAACCTATAAGTCAATATCCGGTTGACTTTTCCAACTTAAACTTCCTTAAAAAAGACTAAGTGTCTCAAACCTTACCAAAACTAGTCCGAATGACTTCAAATTTTGCACACAAGTCACATTCGATATTACGGACTTGCACCAACTTTCGGAATCGCATTCCGACCACGATATCAAAATTTCCACTTCCGGTCGAATTTTCTCAAAAACCTTCAAATTTCTATATTTAGCCAAATGACTTCATAATGACCTCCGGACATCCAAATTCACTTCCGATCGCGCTCCCAACTCCAGAATCACCATATGGAGCTAATCCTAGACTCGGAATCCCAAACGGACATCTATAACTCTGAAATACCTTCCAACCCAAATTTATGAAATTCTTCTAAAATACTAACTTCCACAATATACGCCAAAATGCTCACGGAATATCCAAAACCAAATCCGGACATACGCCCACGTCTGAAATTATCATACGAACATGCTGGAACTTTCAAATCCCCATTCCGAGGTCGTTTACTCAAAATTCCAATCTTAGCCATTTTCTTCAACTTAAGGTTGCCGCAATGAAAAGTTTCTTTCCAATTTGACTTCGAATTTCCCGAAATTCAACTCTGACCATACGTACAAGTCAATATACCTGAAATGAAGTTGTTCATGACTTCCAACTGCTGAACGACGCGCTAGAGCTCAAAACGACCGGTCGGGTCGTTACATTATATATATATATATATATATATATATATATTAACAATAAATTAAAACGTCTCGACTTGTATCAATTAATATATGTATATATATATAAATTTTATATATATAGCTTATATACTATATACTATATATATCGAATATACCTTGATATATAATACACTTAGTATATATACTATACTATACTATACTATGCACTAAGTATTAGTGCATTAGCTAATATATATATATGTCACGACCCAATCCCCGAATATATATTTATATATATAGACACACACACACGCTTCGTAGTACTGCTTAACTGCATATATAGCATGTTAGAGTATATTTTAGTCTATTTATCCTTTGTATTACAAAAGTGATAGCGGGTTACATTTATATTATTTAGATATTAAATGCAAAAGTGATTTGTAATTTTGACCATTGTTGACCTGAAAAGAGACCAACTTTGGTCACTAAATATACATAAATTTAAATTAGCGAACAAATTTGGTCGCTAAATTTAAATCAAATTTATTTATATTTTATATAATATTTAAAATAATAATATAATTGTTAAACTTTAGAACTCGATCCCAGATTAGCGACCAAAGTTGGTCTCTATTTTCGTAAGCGACCAACTTTGGTCGCTAAATTTGAATTATATTTTTTTATATTTTATAAATTTTTTTAAATAAAAATATAATTATTAAAATTTTATAATTGGGTCCCAAGCGACCAAAGTAGGTCGCTATCTGCTTACCCCTTAATTAGCGACCAACTTTTCGCTAATTTAAGTTATATTTATTTATATTTTATAATTTTTTTAAAATAATATTATAATTATTATAATTATATAAGTGGGTCCCCCTGTAGCGACCAACGTTGGTCGCTAATCTCAGTATACCTTTGACCAAGCAAGTCTGACCAGTCCGGTCAATATTTTGACAAAATTAGCGACCAAGTAGCGACCAACCTTGGTCGCTAATGTATATCAAATAATTATTTTATTATTTTCGTCAATTTAGCGACCAACTTTGGTCGCTTTTCTTGACAGCCCAACTTTGGTCGCTAAAGTTTGGTCGCTTTTTTCCGAGCCCGTTCTGCAGCATCAGAAGTCTTTCTTATGCTTTTCATTTTTTGTCTATTTCACTTCAGACAATAGTGTAGTATTCTTTTGTATATTCTAGTAGTAGCTCATACATTTGTGACATTAGCTCTTGGAGAGTATGTTAGTAGACACCTGTTAATTTTTGAGTAATTACTTCATCCCTTTTGCTTTTAAAATTGTTTACATTCTCACTTTATTAACTTTTTCACTTCTTGATTATTGAAAAATTAAAAATCAGCTATACCAAACTCCTAAAAGAAACGATAACATTAGATCTATTATTTCTTAAATCTTTTTAATTTAAGGAAAGTTTAATTACTTGGAAAAAATTATTAAAAAGAGAAAATCACGTGGCTAGTTTATAGTTGGCTTGTGTAGCGGCAGCTTTAGGTGCCAGCACGGTCTATTATAGAATTGGGTTGTGACAGTTTTGGTTTATGTTGATACTTAGTAGTGCTCATGTACTTGTTGATACCAAATTTTGGGGAGATTGTAGTAGTATATCAGTTATTTGTATCAGATAGTCATGAGATTTTCCGCTGTTAGAATTTATTAAAACAAGTTTTATTCAAATGTTTAGCTGCTGTGTGAAGCCTAGCAAACAAATGATAGAGTATAAATTAGTAGGCGTAGTTTACACCACTTTGAGTCTTTAGGAAGAATACTGTAAAAAGTAGAGCTATTTGATGAAAAGATTTCATATTTCGGATTAAATAATTAGAAAGTATTAGTTAATATTCGTTAAAAACTTAGAGAAAGAAAGCCTTTCCATAAACGCATGAATATCAAGTTTCTAAATTAGGTAGGGAGTATTAGGCTGATGAGGATTCTAAAGACTAACTATGACCCCTATACGTAGAGTGAAGGACAAAAAAAGCAAATGGTGGTCCAATATTTTGGAAGTTCATAAATAAAAGGTGAGAACACAAATAAAGACATAAAGAATTTAATTTTATTGATCATTGCTTTTACAGTTTTCTATTTAGTTTCTCTTCCCTTATTATGTTGGAGTTCAACTCTCTACAAACCAAAGACCAACATCTATATTATTATTACTTATTTTTCAAAGTTTTAGATAATTTATTACCCCTTGAAAATAAAATTGATAGTCAAACTAAATTGTAACAACTCGATCGGTCGTTTTACTTTCTATAACCCCGTTCCACTAAATGAGGCTCCTTGTATGTGTTCTTACTATTTTAGAACTTGAGGGGATGGTTAGCTCGGGATTTGGAAGGGTTCGGGTTGAAATCGGAACACTTGATTACTTAAGGTTAGCAAAAAGGACTAAGTTGGACTTTGGTCAACGTTTTGATTAAACGACCTCGAAATCGGGATTTGACAGTTCAAATGGATTTGTATGATAATTTCTTGCTTGGGCGTATATTCGGATCGGGTTTTGGATGACCCGGGAGTGTTTCAGAGTCTAATAATGAAAGTTGGATCTTTGAAGGTTTTAAAGCTATTTAAATATGGTTTGGAGTAGGTTTTGATGTTATCGAGGTCCAATTGGGATTCCGAGCCTGAGAATAGTTCCGTGTGGTGATTTAAGACTTGCACGCAAAATTTAGCGTCATTCGGAGTGGTTTATGTATGTTTCGGCATGTTTGGAGTAAGTTTAAAGAACTTAAAGTTCTTAAGTTGATTCAATTTGGTTTGGGTGATGATTCATAGTTTTGTGCGTTTCGAGGGTTCGAGCGATCTCGTTTTATGATCCCAAAATTGTTGGTATGTTCGGGCAGGGCTCTGGGGGCCCCGGGTGTTAATTGGGCGAGGCTCGGACCAAGTTGGAGCTTAGGAGCAACTACTGAAGCTCTCAGCTTCTGGTGCAATCGCACCTGCGCTTGGCCAAACGCAGGTGCAAGCTAGAAAAGGCGAGCCACAAGCCGCAGAAGCGACCCAGCATGGGCTTCCTAGGCATCGCATAAGCGCAAGGCAGACCGCACCTGCATAGGCGCAGGTGCGAAGGAGATGATCGCAGTAGCGGGGGCAGGTCGCAGGTGCGCTGGGAAAACCGCAGAAGTGGTCTCACGAAAGCCGTCAGCTGGGCGTAGAAGCGAAAGTAGGCCATGGGAAATGGCCGCATCTGCGATAATTTTTCCGCAGATGCGGAGTCGCGAAAGCAGCTAAACCTCCGCAGTTGCAAAAATCGCAGAAGGTAGAACCTCATTTAATACTGGACTTAGGCATTTTGAGCTCATTTATGTCCTCTTAGAGAGGGGTTTCACCTAGTACTTTGGGTTAAGTAATTTCTACACAATGTGAGTTAAATACATAGATTTTGAATAGATTTAACATGTAAAATTTGTGAAATTATGGATTTAGATGTAAAACCTAGGTCTTTGAGAAAAATGAGATTTAACCACGAAAATGATTATGGAAGTTAGTGAAAAGGATATTTTTGAGTTCGTGAGGGTATGGATAGTAACTTTCTTTAAAGATTTTCGGAATCGTGGCACATGGGCCTAGTGGTGAATTTTTGGAATTTTTCTATTATGGTTGGAAAATCATTTTAACAGTTAGGATATAAACTATTGTTTAATTTGACAAAGAATTTAATTTGATTGATCCGTGCTTTTAGACTTTTCTATTTAGTTTCTCTTCCCTTAATATGTTGCAGTTCAACTCTCTACAAACCTAAGACCAACATCTATATTATTATTACTTATTTTCAAAGTTTTAGAGAATTTATTACCCCTTGAAAATAAATTGATGGTTAAACTAAATTGTAACAATCCGATCGGTCGTTTTGTTTTTTATAACCCGGTTCCCCTAAATAAGACTCCCTGTATGTGTTTTTACTATTTTATGACTTTCGTGGATGGTTAGTTCGAGATTTGGAAGGTTCGGGATACAATCGGAACACTTGGTTACTTAAGGTTGGAAAAAGGGCTAAGTAGGACTTTGGTCAATGTTTTGAGTAAACGACCTCGGAATCGGGATTTGACAGTTCCAGTGGATTAGTATGATGATTTCGAACTTTGGGATATATTCAGATCGTGTTTTGGATGACCCGGGAGCGTTTCAGGGCCTAATAATGAATGTTGGCTCTTTGAAGGTTTTAAAGCTCTTTAAATTTAGTTTGAAGTAGGTTTTGGTGCTATCGAGGTCCAATTATGATTCCGAGCCTGGGAATATTTCCGTATAGTGATTTAAGATTACTATTACTCATCATGATGAACTGACGATTGTGACATGCAATGAGACAATGCAACAAACAGATATAGACTTAGAAGAGGATGATATACCAGAAGAGGTTGTTAAAGAGGCCGAGGATTTTGAGAACATACCTAAGTCTAACCTGGACGAAACTGAGATTATCAACCTGGGAGATGCAAAAAAAGTCAAAGAAACGCACATCGGTGTTCATCTGTCACCATCAGAAAAGAAAGTGTACACGAAATTTCTAAAGGAATATGAGGACTTATTCGCCTGGTTTTATGATGACATGACTAGTCTTAGTACATCTATTGTAGCTCACAAGCTGTCAATCGATCCGACATGTCCACCAGTAAAACAAAAGCTCAGGAAGTTCAAACCTGACATGAGTTTTAAAATCAAGGAAGAAGTCACGAAGCAAGTCAAAGCCAAGGTTCTCAGGGTAGTAGAGTTTCCAACATGGTTAGCCAATATTATGTCGGTACCGAAAAAGGACGGGAAGGTTAGAGTCTGTGTCGACTACCGGGATCTCAACTGGGCCAGTCCGAAAGACGACTTTCCCTTGCCGAAGATACACATTCTAATTGACAACTGCGCCAAGCATGAACTGTAGTCGTTCGTTGATTGTTTTGTTGGGTATCATCAGATATGGATTGATGAGGAAGACGCGAAGAAAACAGCTTTCATTACGCCGTGAGAGATGTATTGTTACAAGATGATGTCGTTTGGGTTAAAGAATGCTGGGGCCACCTACATGAGGGCCATGACTACTATTTTCCATGACATGATATAAAAAGAGATCGAGGTGTATGTAGACGACGTCATCATCAAATCCAAGAGAGCCACTGACCACATGGAAGATCTGAGGAAGTTCTTCAACAGATTAAGAAGGTACAACTTGAAGCTAAATCCCGCCGAGTGTGCATTTGGGGTTCCTACCGGAAAACTACTTGATTTCATTGTGAGTCGCCGAGGAATAGAACTGGATCCATCAAAGGTCAAAGCCATCTAAGAATTGCCACCACCGAAGAACAAGAAAGAGGTTATGAGTTTCTTGGGAAGACTTGACTACATCAGCTGGTTCATAGCTCAATCCACTGTCATTTGCGAGCCAATCTTTAAAATGTTGAAGAAGGACGCCGCTACCAAATGGACTGATGATTGTCAGAAAGCCTTTGATAGAATTAAGGAATACCGGTCACCGCCGCCAGCTTTGGTCCCGCCCGAGCTGGGTAGACCTCTGTTACTCTACCTTGCAGTATTGGATGGAGCTTTCGGTTGTGTTCTGGGGCAGCATGATGAAACAGGAATAAAGGAACATGCTATATATTATCTCAGCAAGAAGTTCACCCCATACGAGGCCCGATATTCTCTATTGGAACGCACTTGTTGTGCTCTGACTTGGGTAGCTCAGAAGTTGAGGCACTATTTCTGTGCCTATACTAGTTATCTCATATCAAGAATGGATCCTTTGAAGTACATCTTTCAGAAGCCCATGCCCACTGGCAAGCTAGCCAAGTGTCAAATACTGCTGAGTGAATTCGACATTCTTTATGTGACTCAGAAGGCAATCAGAGGACAAGCACTGGCAGATCATCTTGCTAAAAATCCTATAGATGGAGAATACGAGCCTCTAAAGATGTATTTTCCTGATGAAGAGGTATCTTTCATAGGGGAAGATATTGCAGAATCCTATGACGGTTGGAGAATGTTTTTCGACGGAGCAGCAAACTTCAAAGGAGTTGGCATAGGAGCGGTCCTAGTATCAAAAATCGGCCAGCATTATCCGGTGTCTGCCAACCTCTGGTTCCCGTGCACCAACAACATGGCCGAGTACGAAGCCTGTATCTTAGGGCTCAAGCTGGCCATTGACATGAACATTCAGGAATCGCTAGTGATCAGAGATTTAGACCTGCTTATACATTAGGTCCGAGAAGAGTGGGAAACCAAGAACTCCAAGATACTCCTTTATCTGCATCATGTACAGGAGTTGAGGAAGAGGTTCACAAAGACAAAGTTCCAGCATGTTCCCAGAGTTCAAAATGAGTTTGCTGACACATTGTCTACCCTATCGTCCATGATACAACACCCATACAAGAACTTCATTGATCCTATTTCGGTAAAGATCTATGATCAGCCACCTTACTGTGCTCATGTAGAAGAAGAAGCAGATGGGAAACCTTGGTTTCATGATATCAAGAAATATTTGACGAAGGAAGAATATCCTGAACTCGCAAATCCTACTCAGAAGCGCACTCTTCGGAGATTATCTAGTTGCAATTGATTATTTCACCAAATAGGTTGAAGCAGCATCGTACAAAGTAGTGACTAAGAAAGTGGTAGCAGAATTTGCCCGCGACCGTATTGTTTGTCGGTTCGGAATTCCGGAATCAATCATCACTGATAATGGTTCCAATCTCAACAGTGACCTGATGCAAGCCATGTGTGAAACCTTCAAGATCAAACACAAGAATTATACAACTTACAGACCTCAGATGAACGGAGCTGTAGAACCCGCCAATAATAATATCAAGAAGATACTAAGGAAAATGATAGAGAATCATAAGCAGTGGCACGAGAAGCTATCACTTGCTTTATTTGGATATCACGCCACAGTCCGCACATCAATCGGGGCAACCCCCTACATGCTAGTTTATGGTACAGAGGCCTTCATTCCTACTGAGGTAGAAATTTCCTCCCTAAGGATCATACAGGAAGCTAGGCTTGACAATGCAGAGTGGGTGAAGAGTCGTTACGAGCAGCTGGCTCTTATCGATGGAAAGATAACGAATGCAGTTTGCCATGGTCAACTTTATTAGAACAGAATGTCCAGAGCCTTCAACAAAAGAGTCATGCCGAGACAGTTTACACCGGGGCAGCTGGTGTTCAAGAAGATTTTCACGCATAAAGATGAAGCCAAAGGGAAGTTCTCTCCCAACAGGCAGGGTCCATACATCGTTCACCAGGTTCTAACCGGAGGAGCCCTCATACTTGCAGAAATGGACGGTGAAGTTTGGCCGAAGCCGATCAATTCAGATGCAGTGAAGCGATACTATGTGTAACTCTTACGATTTCCTGTATGATGTAATTTGAACTATGCTTGACCTGATTCACATTTGAGAGGGGATACGTAGGCAGCCCTATGGGGTCGACCACAATTCAAAAAAAAATTCATTTCCCCCCGCAATTGGAAACTGGGGAAGAATTTTGAGGAGGACCCTCAAAATTCCGAAGTGATTTCAGCCATTCGCCCCAAGCAGTCGTCGGAAGCAGTAGCCCAATAAACTGGGGCAGAATTTTGAGGAGGACCCTCAAAATTCCGTAGCAAGAAAAGTTGCAATGTCTTGAACCACGTCGCAACCGTCAGTTCATCTAAAGAAAACTATTCTTAATTATGTATTTATGTTACATTTTCTCTACTAAAATCATGCATGTTTATTTCTGAAATCGCTGTGTTTAGCAATGCTACCCCAATAATACGGGCAGTATCACCAGAGCAAAATCGAGCAGGTCAAGCAAACCCAGCGGGGGACGCGAACTAACCTTTCCCCTTTACAAAACTCGTGATTTTTCTTTGGATGCAGGTACTTGAGTTGCGAAATCATCAAATATGACATACACTCATGAGACTCACACTATTCAGAAATACAACTCTTAGAACTTTTTCATTTATTCGCAGTTGCTATCCGCACACGATATCCCCAGCAACCACAATATCACGATCAGCTCTCAGCTATAAAAGCTATCAGCTAAGAGATTTTACTACCACTTGGCTTTTACTTTTCCGCATTGCATAAGGATACCTTTCTGCCTTGCGAGACTAAGCTCTATCTCCATCTGCATTTTTCTGCATTGCAAAAGGCTACGTTTATACCTTCCGAGGTTAAGCTCTACCTCCATCCTGCATTTCTCTGCATTGCATAAGGCTACCTCTCTGCCTTCCGACACTAAACTCTGTCTCCATCTGCATTTTTCTACACTACATAAGGCTACCTTTCTGCCTTCTGAAGTTAAGCTCTACCTCCATCCTGCATTTCTATGCATTGCATAAGGCTACCATTCTACATTTCGAGACTATGCTCTGTCTCCATCCTGCATTTTCCTACATTGCATAAGGCTACCTTTCTGCCTTTCGAAACTAAGCTTTGTCTCTATCCTGCATTTTCTGCATTGCATAAGGCTGTCATTCTGCCTTCCGAGGTTAAGCTCTACCTCCATCTGCATGACTGAAATATCACCACCTTTATTTAAATTCTGCATTGGCTGATATATCGCTACCTTTATTCACATTTCATGCATGGCTGAAATATCGCCGCCATTATTTATTTTTTGCATCGGCTGAATTATCGTCGCTTTATTTGCTTGCATGGTTGAAATATTGCCGCCCTTATTTATGTTTTGCATCGGCTGAAAGATCGCCACTTATTGCATTGCATGGGCTAAAAGATCGCCAAATACTGCATCTCATGGGCTAAAAGACCGCCAAATTATCCAAAGGCGTCATTGTTCGGAGGCACCATTTTCATAGCCCGAGAACGCCATGCCATGGCCTGAGGATCTCCTTTAATCTTTTGCATATCATTATTCAAAGGCATCATAGTTCAGAGGCATCATTCTCATAGCCTAAGAACATCATTTCATGGCCTGCGAATCCTTTATTATACGCTTTATGGCCCAGGACATCATGGTCTAAGGACGTCATCCTAACTGCCTAGAGAGAACATTCATGGTCCGATGAGAACTTGCATCATGTTTAAATTTACGCACAATATATGCTTGTATTACTTATTTGCAGGTAAACCGACGAGCAACGACTATCTCAGCAGGAGCGATCCTGCTCCAGTTCCCGCAGCCTATCAGACTCTGACCATCCTTTCTCAACCTGAACATCACGTCCGCTTTTTTGAAAAATCTCCATCGGCATACTCCGTCGATGGATCCTGAACTACATATGGCCTTATTCCTGTAATACCAGGGATATGTAGGAAGCTCAAAAGCCAGAGCTCGGTAAAAAATCTTCAAAATCATTTCATTCGGTCAAAATTGGCCATCATATCTTTACTCGACAACTCTTTCATCCTTCGCGGGTAAAGAGGGGCAGCTGTTGATACCCAATTTTCCCTATGTATTTATTATAATTTTAAAATAGCATGTACATGCATATATAAAAATGCCCAAAAATTTTGGTATTTTTTTCATAATCTTTGAGATTTTTAAAATCAATTTATTGTCTATTTTAGCAGTACAAAATCCAATAATTATTTCCAAGATCATTATTTTGATGAATAACTTATTTTATTATCATAATTACACCAAAATATAATTAATGTGATTTTTTTATATTTTCTACAAATCTATTTGGTATTTTTAAGCTAAATTGCATGTAATTGCAATTATAGCCTATTTCACGATTAGTAGCATTTTATAATTATAAAATTATTTCCAGTATTTTTAAATTAATATTTATATAGTATTTGTTGGCTCATTATTTTTAATTTACTTTTAAAATTATTATTACTATTTTTATAAAATAAAAAGGGAAAATTGACAATTTAACATTTAGCCTATTTCTATTTCAATTACATCCTCATTTCCTTTCAATTTTAACGTTAAATTGACCCCAATTCCTCCCCAAATTAAACCAGCCCAATTCCTAAATTACCCGACCCCTGACCGGATTTAAAAACCCACCCGACCCCCCTTTGATCCAGGTCGTTGATCATTTTGATCAACGACCATAAACTCCCCTTTCTTTTTTTAATTCCCAAACCCCCCTTAACCTAATTCATTTCACCTGAGATGCCGCCTTTGAATCCTATTCATCTATCAAACTCTCTAGAGCCTCTTCGAAAGCCTAATCATGTCACGCCCTAAAAACCGAGGGGCGCGACCGATGCCCGACCAGGTAGCCCCAGCCAGGCGGACCTGGGTGCCTTTCCTATCCCACGCGTACCCCGTATTTCCATTGTCCATTAATCAAATAAAATAGTCATTTATAATTAAAACACCCTTTTTACAAAACATACATAGCCACTTAATGAGGTTTACAACTTACAACGCCCAATATACAAAATACATATTTACATAAGTTCGCAACCCACATTCACTATCTACGGAGCCTCTAAGGATACAAAAGGATGATACAATACTTGCTGGTAACAAGGCTCCATCTATACCTTACACCAAAAACCAAAACAAGACTCCGAAATAAAAAGCGGCATGAGCCACGCAAGGCCCCGGGAAGAAAAGGGCTCACCAATGCTTCTGGCGGAAAGTGAAGGAGAGCTACGGTCGGTGGACTGGAGTACCTGCTATGGATCCACCTACAATCATAACACGAATGTAGCGCCCCCGGCAAAAGGGACGTCAATACATTTGAATTGTACTGGTATGTATGAACAAACTTGCCCTAAGTAAACTCAAACCATACACAAGTAACAAGTAGTAATGGAATCAACAATCAAATACACATGAAAGAAAACAATCAAGCCAAACAAGTTACAATCTCTATATTTCTCCTTCAACATTTTCACATCAATGACTTCACAACTTTTCTCATATTTTCATTTCAATAGTGATTTCGTTCACTTTCCACCCTTATTACCTCGACCACCCTTATTAACCAACCCACACTTTATCAATTTACGTTGCGGCGGGCAACCCGATCCCACCTGACAATTTATCTAATTATGTTGCGGCACACAACCCGATCCCACCTGACAATCCTATTTCACACAATAACAGTAGTCCACAGTTCAATCACATGGCTTCAGGCCATCCAAAATATCATTTCACAACATCAACAATTCACAAAAAATTTCATAAATATCAATACCAATTCCATCATATACAACAACCGTATACAATTCAAATCACAACGATAACTGCCCACAACGAGTCATAGATGATATTACCACTATTGTTTCAATTGCATCAATTACGATTTCTTTTCCATCATCTGTTACACAGCTCTTACCATATAACACATTCACAATCACACATTTGGTTTATTGCCACTTACGTACACCATTATATCGAGAGACTTAACCACGAACAATCAAATCATACCAATCACAAGAATTCCACAAATAATCCACATAGATATCACATACCAAATATTCGTACACCAAACAAGGTGACAAACTTAGAATTGAAGTTCACAAACTCAACCCAAAACGTTCCTAGGTCATCAGTCCCTCTTTTACAAATCTTTACTTCTACCCACTTCCTCTTACTAGATTTTGGTAAGGACATGCGGTTGTATTTCAACCTCTATTTTCAAGAATCAATGCATGAGAATCCCCCTTTTTGTTTAAATCTAAAAATAGATGAAAAGGGGTTGGGGATTTTACCTGAAAGAACGGAGATGAAGACAATTACTTGAAGTTTCCTGGCCTGGGTGACTTTGAAAAATCAAATTGATGAAGACAAGACTTTCTCTCTCAAGAATTCTCTCTTCCCTCTCTCTAGTTTTGTTCAAAAAATGTGATAAAATGAGGGGTTGGGGTGTTTTAGTGAACATGGGGTCGGGTTTAAAAATTTAAACAATAGGAGCCCGAGTTAAGTATGTGATCGCATAGTGGAAATGCGGTCCACAGAATTGACCACAAAAGTGCTCCCAAAATCTGAACACACTGCCTAGGTATACGGCAGAAATGCGTTCCGCATACCCGTTATGTGGTCGCATAATGCACCGCAGAACTGTCCCTCACAAAATACCAATGGAAATATGTGACAACTATGCGGTCCACATACCGGTTATGCGATCGTATATTGGACAACATTTTTAACCTCAATTCGACCAACACACTGACTCACTTTACGGCGATTATGCGGTCCGCATATCTGATATGCGACCGCATTCTCGACCGCAGAATCGCATCTTCTGGAAAACAGTATTTCTTGACTTTTTATAGCATAGAACAGTACAAAAAGGTCTGAACCGCGGCGAGCTTGCTCGATGCAAAGAATTTTACACATTCCTAACACATGTTCTGGACTTGGCACTATGAGTTACCAGGTTCTGAGTAAACGTTTTCACGGGGCCGTACAAATCGTTTCCCCCCTTATCTCACCATGTTTCCACCGGAATCCATGGCGTCTCCGGCCATGGACGGTCTGTACTCATCCTTTCTCACCATCAGACCTAAACTATTCAAGGCTTGAAGCCCGACTTCAATGGCCTTCTTCAAATCCTTCTCATATCTGTAGATCTATGGCTTCTCCGGCCACTATTCCGTCATGTTCAAGCAATATGAGTCTTTTCGACTCAGGATCTGACTTTCCTCAAGACCTTTCTCATTGCTATGGTTTTCTCTGCAACTCCAAGCCGTCTAAGGTTCTGTACTCGCCTAATTATTTTTCAGATCTGTGATATGTCTGGGCTTTACTTGACATTTTTAAAGGTTTTCCCCAAATTTCCTTTTTAAAATCGTTCAATTTTGATTTTAGGGTTTCTGAGAAAGTTTCTTCAAATATCTTTCTGATTCTTTCCATTCTTTCTTCATGTGTGTTTATTTGTGTTAGGATCGTATGTTTTCTTTTCTACTACGTATGAGTTTGCTCCATTATTTCTTTTCTATTATGCAAGACTCTTCTATTTTTGCTGTCACTCTTATGCTCTCATGTAAATCCGTGTTGTTAATCATTATTCTTTGCTATATGTGTTTATGGTTGAGTTCTTTGATTTTGTTCACTTTACTGAGTTCTATTTGTGTTCCTGCTAAGCATATTTCATCTACTTTTGTTTAAAGCTCGTATCAGCTGCTTTCTTCTGAACTTGTTTAAATTCCAAGTTTTCTCGAGCATGTTCTCATGAGTTACCAGGTTCCGAGTACAAGTTTTCACGGGGCCTTACAAGCTCCCCCACTTAAAATCATTCGTCCTTGAATGAGGATTTTGGAAATCGGTTGGTTTGAAAACATGATATGCAAACTCCCAATTTTTTTTTAAAAAAAAATTTTGCCAGAGTTTCCTTTGTAATTAGACTTATCTACCTGTCAGAGAGCCCCCAAAACATTATTTCCAAGCACCATTACGCTATCCCTATCATCCCTACAACTGGTATACAATTTATTACCTCAACACTTGCACATAATTTTGTCACTTCAATGAGTTCCATACAGTTCAACCACTTCAATACACTATACGTACTCCAATTAATCATTACCAATCTGCACTGCCTTTAATCATTCACTTATCACATGAGTTCTTGCAAAACTTTCATTTACCAAAAAGGGGCTTGCGCATGAACCAAATAATCACAACACATACAATTCATGCACAACTTGAGGAGTTACAATAGTAAAGCATTAAGGGAAATATATGGGGTGCCTTTGCACCAGATTGAACACAACATCAGTTTACTTAGAGTCAAGAGTTTGCACGATCACTACTAGACTTGTTCAAACAGATGGGGATATTTTTATTTCATTTCACGTTCCACTTACCATGTGGCTTACTCGATTTGCTGACTTTGCGATAGTACTTTAACTGAAGCAACTTCCTTGTTTCTCAATTTGCGGACTTGCTTATCAAGAATAGCGACCGAAATTTCTTCATATGATAACTCTTCATTGACCTCGATAGCCTCGATTGGCACGATGGTGGATGAGTCTCCAACCACTTTCTTTAACATAGACACATGGAACACCAGGTGCACGAATGACATTTCAGGGGGCAATTCCAGTCTATAAGCCACCTGTCCTATCCTTTGAGTGACCCGATACGGCCTGACATATCTAGGACTCAACTTCCCTTTCTTCCCGAATCGCATGACTCCCTTCATAGGAGATACCCTCAATAACACCCAATCATCTACTTGGAATTCCAATTTTCTTCGACGAATGTTCGCATAAGATTTCTGGCGACTCTGAGCAGCTTTCATCCTTCCCTGAATGATCTTAACTTTTTCCATAGCCTGGTGCATGAGATCTAGCCCTACTAATTCTGCTTCACCCACTTCGAACCATCCAATCGGAGACCTACATCTCCTCCTGTACAATGCCTCAAAGGGGGCCATCTGAATGCTAGAATGAAAGCTGTTATTATAAGCAAACTCTATAAGTGGCAAGTGATCATCTCAATTACCTTTGAAATCTAAGACGTAAGACCGCAACATATCTTCAAGCGTATGAATAGTCCGCTTCGCTTGATCATCAGTCTGCGGATGGAAAGCTGTGCTGAGATTCACCTGAGTACCAAAGCCTTGCTGAAATTTCTTCCAAAAATTAGCGGTGAACTAGGCCCCTCGATCTGAGATAATAGAAAGTGGAGTGCCATGAAGCCTTACTATTTCCTTGATATACAATTGAGCATATTGTTCCGCAGTATCTGTGGACTTGACTGGCAAGAAGTGAGCTGACTTGGTGAGTCGATCTACTATTTCCCAAATTGAGTCAAACTTGCGCTGAGTGCGAGGTAACCCTACCATGAAATTCATGTTGATCATCTCCCATTTCCACATTGGTATTTCCATAAGCTGAGTTAACCCACCGGGCCGCTGGTGCTCTGCTTTTACTTGCTGACAATTCGGACATTTAGATACAAAGTCTGACACAACCCTCTTCATACCGTTCCACCAATAAATTTCCTTGAGATCATGGTACATTTTCGTAGAACCTGGGTGCACAGAATACCTTGAATTATGAGCCTCTGCCATTACCCTCCCCCAAAGATTATCCACATCTGGAACACATAGCCTACCTTGACATCGTAATATACCATCCTCACCACCGAGTGAAAATGTCGAAGTCTTGTTATTCAAAACTGCCGCCTTCAGCTGTGCTAATGCTGGATCAATGAGTTGCTTTTCCTTGACTTCCGCTACAAGTGACGATTCTGCTCCATTGCGCACCATAACCTTCCCCTCATCTTAAGTGGAAATACAAACCCCATGACTGGTCAATTAATAAACCTCCCAAGCTAAAGGCCTCTGATCAGCTCCCAAATGAGCCAAACTACCCATGGACTTCCGACTGAGAGCGTCGGACACCACATTCGCCTTCCCTTGTTGGTATAAAATATCCATATCATAATCCTTGATCAATTCTAATCACCATCGCAACCCTAAATTCAACTCCTTCTACTTGAACAAATATTGGAGACTCTTGTGGTCCGGGAACACATCCACATGGACCCCATAAAGATAATGCCACCATATTTTCAAGGCAAATACAACTGCCACAAGCTCCAAATCATGCGTCGGATAATTCTTATCGTGATTCTTGAGTTGCCTTGAAGCATACCCTATAACCTTCTCATGTTGCATCAACACACACCCCAAACCGACCCTGGAGGCATCGCAATAAACCACAAATCCTTCTATGCCTTCCGGCAAGGTCAATATCGGCGCCGAGGTCAATCTCGACTTCAATTCCTGAAAACTTTTCTCACAAACATCGGACCATTGGAACTTAACTACTTTCTGCGTCAACTTAGTCAAAGGGAGGCGAGGGTAGAGAATACCTCCACAAACCTCCGATAATACCCGCTAAACCCAAGAAGCTACGGATCTCCGTCGGGGTCATGGGTCTAGGCCAATCTTTTACTGCTGCAATCTTCTGGGGATACACCTGAATCACTTCACTAGAAACAACATGGCCCAAAAAGGTAACGAACTCCAACCAAAATTCACATTTTGAAAATTTAGCATACAACTGGTGCTGATAAAGGGTCTACAGAACTGCCCTGAGATGATTGGCATGATCCTCCCGGCACCGCAAATAAACAAGGATGTCATCAATGAAAACAATCACAAAGGAGTCTAGAAACAGCTTGAAGACCTGATTCATAAGATCCATGAAAGCTACCGGGACATTGGTTAGCCCAAAAGACATGACCAAGAATTCAAAGTGACAATAGCGAGTTCTGAAAGCGGTCTTAGGAATATCATGTTCTCTGATCTTTAATTGGTGATACCCGGACCGTAGATCAATTTTGGAAAAGAACCTCGCACCTTGCAATTGGTTGAACAAATCATCTATCCGAGGAAAAGGATATTTATTCTTGATTGTGACCTTGTTAAGCTGCCGATAATCACTACACATATGGAGTGACCCATCCTTCTTTCTGATGAAAAGAACCGGGGCACCCCACGGTGACACACTTGGTTGTATGAACCCATTTTCTAATAAATCCTTCAGTTGTTCCTTTAACTCCCTTAACTCCGCTGGCGCCATTCTGTATGGTGGAATAGATATCGGTTGCGTACCTTGCAATACATCAATGCTGAAATCAATCTCCCTATCTGGCGGGATCCTTGGAAGCTCGTCCAAAAACACTTCAAGAAACTCATTCACGACTGGCACAGACTCGGGGACAAACACTTCTGAAGTGGTGTTCGCCACTCGGACCAAATAGTAGATACACCCCTTCCTAATCATCTTCGAAGCCTTAAGGTTGGAAAGAAACCTACCTTTTGGAACCACACCATTTCCCTTCAACTCAATAACCGGCTCATTAGGGAACTCAAGCCTCATGACTCTCGTTCGGCAGTCAAGCTTAGCAAAGCACGAATAAAGCCAGTCCATTCCCTTGATCACATCAAAATCCACCATTTCAAGCTCAATAAGATTGGCCGTGGTAGCACGACCACATACCATGACAACACAATTCCTATAAACTCGCGCGGCTATAATATAATCACCAACCGGAGTCGATACAGAGAACGACTCATGAAGCTGTTCAGGTTCTATCCCAAAACTTGAAGCAATGAATGGGGTGACATAAGAGAAAGAGGATCCCAGATCAATAAGAGCATAACAATCAATGGCCTGAACAGACAAGATACCTGTAGCAACATCTGGGGAAGCCTTTGCACTCTAGCGACCACTCAAGGCATAAAACTGGCCGGGTCCCCCTCTACCACGAGCTCCACCCCTAACTGCACCGTGCCCTGTTGGGGTGGGAGGATGCACGGATGATGTGGTGGCTGAAGAACCGGATGGCTGAGTAAATCCCCTACCCGTTCCCTGAACGGTCACACGATAGTCCCACTAGATATGACCTCTCACCCCGCATCTATAACACATCGGAATATCCAAATAACAAGTCTCGGAATGGAACCTCTCACACTTGGGGCATTAAGCCCTCCCCTGCTGCTGTGATCTCCCTCCTGGACGACCGGAATGATGGGGTCTCCTACTATCTGAACCTGATCTCAAGTGACTGCTCTGCTGATAACTGTGCACTGATGGCGGTGCGCTTGCTGAGGACTGGGCATATGACCGGGATGGCCCTGATGGCCCTCTCCCCGGAACTGGTCTCCCTGAGTAACCCGCTGATCGGGCCCTGCTTTTACTCTCACTTTCTGCCCGTATTTTCAACTTTCAAGCCTCTGTGGCCTGAGCAAATCCCACAATCTTCCTATAATTCATATCTGAGTGTAAGGCTGCTATAGCAGCCTCATTTACAACCAAAGGACTAATTCCCTGAACGAATCGCCGAACTCGAGCATCCATGGTCAACACTAACTGAGGAGCATACTTGGATAACCTCACAAACTCCATGTGGTACACCCAAACACTCATACTGCCCTGCTTGAGGACCTCAAACTCTCTGGCATGGGCCGCCATTGCCTCGGCAGGTAGGAAGTGGTCCATGAAGGCATCTACAAATTCATCCCATCTAGCCGTAGGTCTTTCCTCCCCACGGGAATTCTCCCACATCTCGAACCACGAATACGCTGCTCCCCTCAACATGTATGAAGCCAACTCAACCCACTCCGTCTCTGTAGCCTTTATCACTCGAAGAGCCTTATATATTTCATCAAGGAAATCTTGCGGATCGGCCTCTAGGTCTGTGCAAGTGAACTCTGGAGGGGCCAACCGCAGAAACTGGTTGACTTTGGAGATGGCGGAATCTCCCTGTCCGATGGAGGCGTAGGGGCGCCATAAGATCTCTAGGCCTGAGCGACCACTAACCTGGTCAATATATGGATTTCTCCTCTAAGGTCCCCGTCAGAAACTCCGGGGCCGAAAGCTGGACTGCATCAAGATCAGGAATATCAGCGGGAGGGATAGTAGCACCCTCTACCGCAGCTCGAACAGGAATACTTGGATCTGGAATAGATAGGCCAGGAATATTCAAGACCAGGGAGTCACTCTCACCCACGACATCAGGTACATGATTTACAACCATACTTGGGGTGGCATTGGCCCTGAGGCTGAGTCTATCTCTCTTCTTAGGTGCCATTACTGAAAATTTGGAATAGAGCACGAGTTAGATGTAAATACTTCTACTTTTCACTTCACCGCATGATATAGAGTAACAAAGAAGAAGGTAATTTCCTAAATGCCCGTGTAGCCTCCAACTTATGGATGTGGTCGACAACACACCAATAAGAAGGACTCTACTAGACACGGCTCCGAGACATCCTAGGACACTTTAAAACCTTAGGCTCTGATATCAAGTTTGTCATGCCCCAAAAACCGAGGGGCACAACCGGCGCCCTACCAGGTAGCCCCAGCCAGGCGGACCTGGGTGCCTTTCCTATCCCACGCGTACCCCGTATTTCCATTGTCCATTAATCAAAGAAAATAGTCATTTATAATTAAAACACCCTTTTTACAAAACATACATAGTCACTTAATGAGGTTTACAACTTACAACGCCCAATATACAAAATACATATTTACATAAGTTCGCAACCCACATTCACTGTCTATGGAGCCTCTAAGGATACCAAAGGCTGATACAATACTTGCCGGTTACAAGGCTCCGGCTATACCATACACCAAAAACCAAAACAAGACTCTGAAATAAAAAGCGACATGAGCCACGCAAGGCCCCGGGACGAAAAGGGCTCACCAATGCTTCTGGCAGAAAGTAAAGGGGAGCTACGGTCGGTGGACTGGATTACCTGCTATGGATCCACCTACAATCATAACATGAATGTAGAGGCCCCGGCAATAGGGATGTCAGTACATTTGAATTGTACTGGTATGTATGAACAAACTTGCCCTAATTAAACTCAAACCAAACACAAGTAACAAGTAGTAATGGAATAAACAATGAAATACACATGAAAGAAAACAATCAAGCCAAACAAGTTACAATCTCTCCATTTCTCCTTCAACATTTTCACATCAATGACTTCATAACTTTTCTCATATTTTCATTTCAATAGTGATTTAGATCACTTTCCACCCTTATTACCTCGGTCACCCTTATTACCTCAACCACCTTTATCACCCCAACCAACACTTTATCAATTTGCGTTGCGGCGTTCAACCCGATCCCACCTGACAATTTATCTATTTGTGTTGCGGCGTGCAACCTGATCTCACCTGACAATCCTATTTCACACAACAACAGTAGTTCATAGTTCAATCACATGGCTTCAGGCCATCCAGAATATCATTTCACAACATCAACAATTCACAAGAATTTTCATAAATATCAATACCAATTCCATCATATACAACAACCGTATACAATTCAAATCACAACGATAACTTCCCACAATGAGTCACAGATGATATTACCACTGTTTTTTCAGTTGCATCAATTACGATTTCTTTTCCATCATTTGTTACACAGCTCTTACCACATAACACATTCGCAATCATACGTTTGGTTTATTGCCACTTACGTAGACAATTATATCGGTAGACTTAACCACGAACAATCAAATCATACCAATCACAAGAATTCCACAAATAATCCACATAGATATCACATACCAAATATTCGTACACCAAACAAGGTGACTTTACAAAGGTCAAAGTCAACCATACATACCTGGAGTCCAATTCCCCTTTTAACTTCTACTTTCACTTAACCAACAACCTAGTACCGTCAATATAGTTCACAAGTTAACACATATAACTTAGAATTGAAGTTCACAAACTCAACCCGAACTTTCCTAGGTCATCAGTCCCTCTTTTACAAATCTTTACTTCTACCCATTTCCTCTTACTAGATTTTGGTTTTAAAGGACATGCAGGTGTATTTCAGCCTCTATTTTCAAGAATCAATGCATGAGAATCCCCCTTTTTGGTTAAATCTGAAAATAGATGAAAAGGGGTTGGGAATTTTACCTGAAAGAACGGAGATGAAGACAATTACTTGAAGCTTCCTTGCCTGGGTTACTTTGAAAAATCAAATTGATGAAAACAAGACTTTCTCACTCAAGAATTCTCTCTTCCCCCTCGCTAGTTTTGTTCAGAAAATGTGATAAAATGAGGGGTTGGGGTGTTTTATTGAAGAAGGGGTCGGGATTAAAAATTAAGAAAATAGGAGCCCGAGTTAAGAATGTGATCGCACTTTGCGATCGCAGAGTGGAAATGTGGTCCGCAGAATGGACCGCAAAAGTGCTCCAAAAATCTGAACACACTGCCTGGGTATGCGGCAGAAATGCGGTGCACATACCCATTCTGCGATCGCATAATGCACCGCAGAACTATCCTCACAAAATCTCAAGGGAAATATGTGACAACTATGCGGTCCGCATACCGGTTATGCGATCGCATATTGGACAACATTTTTAACCTCAATTCGACCAACACACTGACTCACTTTGCGGAGATTATGTGGTTCGCATATCTGATATGCGACTGCATTCTCGACCGCATAATCGCATATTCTGGAAAACAATATTTCTTGACTTTTTATAGCATAGAACAGTACTTTGAGTTACCAGGTTCTGAGTACAAGTTTTCACGGGGCCTTACAAATCGTTTCCCCCCTTATCTCACCATGTTTCCACCAGAATCCATGGCGTTTCCGGCCATTGAAGGTCTGTACTCATCCTTTCTCACCATCAGACCTAAGCTATTCAAGGCTTGAAGCCCGAATTCAATGACCTTCTGAGATCTGTAGATCTATGGCTTCTCCGGCCACTATTCCGGCATGTTCAAGCAATATGAGTCTTTTCGACTCAGGATCTGACTTTCCTCAAGACCTTTCTCATTGATAGGGTTTTCTCTGCAACTCCAAGCCGTATGAGGTTCTATACTCGCCTAATTTTTTTTCCAAATCTGTGATATGTCTGGGCTTTACTTGACATTTTTAAAGGTTTTCCCCAAATTTCCTTTTTAAAATCATTCAATTTCGATTTTAGGGTTTTTGAAAAAGTTTCTTCAAATATCTTTCTGATTCTTTCCGTTCTTTCTTCATGTGTGTTTATCTATGTTAGGCTCGTATGTTTTCTTTTCTACTATGTATAAGTTTGCTCCCTTGTTTCTTTTCTATTATGCAAGACTCTTCTATTTTTGTTGTCACTCTTAAGCTCTCATGTCAATCCGTGTTGTTAATCCTTATTTTTTGCTATATGTGTTTATGGTTGAGTTCTTTGATTTTTTTCACTTTACTGAGTTCTGTTTGTGTTCCTGCTAAGCATATTTCATCTACTTTTGTTTAAAGCTCGTATCAACTCCTTTCTTCTGAACTTGTTTAAATTCCAAGTTTTCTCGAGCATGTTCTAATGACTTTGAATCAGTGTTCATTCTATCGTGTGTGTTTGTCTCTCATGAGTCTTCTGAGCCTCTCTCAAGTGGCTTGCCTTCTCATCTCCATTATCCGACTCAATCTGAAACCCTAGGGTTTGGGGGTTTCTTTGGCAAGTGGTATTAGGGTTCCACTTTAGGACCCTAGGCTTTCAAACTCACTATGAGTCTGTAACTGAACTCGAATCCTTTTTGCTTGTGGATCTAAGACTTTCAATGTTAGACTCTTTTTCTAAGAAACCTGACGATTCCTTTTGCTTGATCTGTGTGATTTATATATGAGAAATTCCTTTTCCAAAAGTTTTCACCAATTAAGTGATTGATTCTGAAATCCCTTTAACAAGGCTGATGAATTGTCACTGATTTTTCTTCGATTGAACCTCTTTACCTTTCCTGACTTGGTTCATTCGAATTGAACTTGTAATTTTGGTTTCATGGTTGTTTGAATTATTCCCTTGCTATATTTGGCACAAACCATATGCCATTGATTGTTTTTCTTAAATAACTTCTATGTACTTACCCCTTTTGTGCTACTTTGAGAAGGTTTTAATTAAAACTTCTTTCCTTAACTAATTTTTACCCGTTGAAATCAGAATCCCTTAACCAAAGGGAGGTTGATTTCAATGATATTTCCTTGCCTTTCTTACTTGCTTTCTGTACAATAAAAGGGACTGCCCTTCTACACTTTTAAGACACCTTACACCTTCAACTCACACGACCTACACACTACCAGTCCTTAACTCCAATTCAACACTTGCACATTTGCAATATTGCTTTGAATTCAATACTCTTTCAACACTCTGCTTTTGCTCGAGATCTTTTGGAATTACTTTGCTTGCAACTGGGCTTTTTTTCTAAGACTACTGTTTTTACTTGTTTTCCCCTGAAACTGTTATGTCATGATTTAACATTTCTTCCTCACCCCTAAGTGCTTATTTACAGTTTTCTGCAATCCTGTTTACTTTACTGCTCATGTTCAATGATTTATGCTAAGTATGTTCTTTCCTTGCACCTGTTTCTATTGCGAATCCCTACCCTCTATTCCCTTCTATGTGTTTGAGTTAAGGCTCATGGCCTGGCAGTATTCAAATTGCTGCCCAGGTCATAACCTGATCCACAATGGATCCTAACTCCTAAGATTTGGCTAACAGGCTGGTCAGGGGTGTGCCAGCATTCCCAATTGTTGGGCATTACCACCAGCCTGCCATGGCTTTCCCTGATTCCCCCCTATGCACTTACTCTTAGATTCTAAGTTTTGTCCCACTCTTATGAGCCATGCTTTAGGACCCTGAGTTCCCTCTGTACTTGGACATTTGATGGTTGACTCTTCCACACTACACTATAATCTAATTCTGCAATGTGTTTGGGGTGTAAGAACTGCCCTGAGTCCCTTTAAGACTCTTGGAAACTTTGACACATTCCAAATAAGAGAAAGGCTTTTGGAAAATGGATTCTGGAAGTTGGTTTATCTCATATTATTAGACCTTGAGTCTAAATTAGGCATTTTGGTTGCAGCTGGAAGTTCTGATGTTTTTTTAATTCATTCGGGTCTGTAATAATTTGTAACAACTATGGGATTTTAGTGAAAAATGGGAGGGTCATTTATGTATGCATTTGGGTACACAACATGCTCATAGGGATTACTATTTACAAATTCGGCATTCATGCATATCATATAGTACTCCTACCTATAAGTCATCTCATTATTACATCAAAAACCATGCCTATAAGTTTCTGCATATAAAAATCATGTATAAGTTTCTGCACTTATGCATTTAGAAATCCCGCCTATAAGTTATGCATTACACGTAGAAATCTTGCCTATAAGTTGTTTCATTACTGCATTAGAAACCATGCCTATAAGTTTCTACATATAGGCATCATGACTATAGTTTTGTTTCTGCACTTCTGCATATTCATCTGTCGATAGGCAAACAATCATAGGTTTAATAATAATCAACTTCATTATAGATACCATGCATATAGGGCTCATGTACTTACATAATCATTTTAAATCAATAACGCTTAGAAATCATGCCTATAGGAGCAGCCGTCTGAATCTGATTCGTCTATTTTATCTATAAGTCTAAAATCAGTAGTAATATTTGTTTAATATCTGCATAATTTAATTGGTTCTAAAATCAGTAACCCTTCTTTAAAATCAGTATACTTTAACATCGGCAAGCAGTAAGTAATTGTTTAACTGTGTCAGTTTTAATAAACTGCAACTAGATAAGTCCTAATTCAGACTCCTCATCTGTGAAATATGTGATGAAGCAGCCTGTCCTAACGCTTTAAATTAATTTCAGACTATAACCAGTATTTTAAGTCATGCTAAATAATTTGCTCCTTTAAGTGAGGAGGCCTGTTTGAGCCCTTAAACTGTTATCTGTTTCCCCCTACTTGCTTATGTGTTTTGTTTGTCGTATTAGAATTTTGTCCTTTTAAAACTCTGAAAATCCCCAACCTCCCTCGCTTTAGGACCAGTAGTCCCAAATGCCTTCAGGACTTCTAGGATTGGGACGGGTAATAGCATGCAATAAGAAATGATACTATTCCACACTTTAATACCTTAACGTGGTAGGAAGGGTAGATATGGATATGATGACCGGTGCGCTAATACCGCGTGTAGACCCTCTTTTGAGGAGTGATTATCAGGTATCACATTAATGTAATCCATATTATTTGTAAACCTAGGACCCCCCTTTCCTTTATTTGTTTATCTCATTCTCAAACTATTTCTTTAAAATTTCTGCTTTCTTTACTTTCGTCAAACTCTCAACTTGCTTGCAATATTATGTGAAAACCCCCTCTACTTGAGACTTCTATTTTCTTACTTGTTATTCAAAGTCACAATTGTCGCATGGCCGGGAACCACACTAGGTGATCTTGAGGGGTGCCTAACACCTTCCCCTCGAGATAATTTCTAGCCCTTACCCAAACTCTGGTTTCCAACTCAAACCCTTCTTTAGTGTCCTAATGCACTTTAATCATTAGGTGACGACTTTTCAAATTCAAAAACCCAACTCATAAAAAAAGGGAACGAGTTGTCCTCCCAAATGTCATAAACCTGATTTCGCTTTTAGAAAAAAGGGGGCGCGACATCATGCTTTTTAGTTGGGGGTGGGATAGCCTTGTATAAATTTTTGTGAATCCAACTGTTCTACATGTTTATGATTTTGTGCTATATAAGCAAACTTCTGTATATATTTGTGTTTTGTGATTTTGTATATATTGGTGTTTTGTAGTTTTAGTACATAAGTTATCTTTGTATATAAAAAAAAAACAAGTAGATAGTTGTATGTTCATCTTTAGTAATTAGCAATGAATTCCCCTTGGTTTATCTTCACCGGTTTCATTTCCAATGGTGTAATAGTAGAACCATGGCAGTAGAATTGAAACATTTTGACCGGTTTGGTGTAATTGTCTAGTTTCAAGCATGTGTGCCTGTATATAGCCTATACCATTTCATTAATATAAAAAAAGAGATATCAACTGTGTGAACTTGAGGCTCGCTCTTTGACTCTATGTCTACCTAAATTTATACTTGTAAATATGATGAAAGCTTTGAGTTGCCAAGTGTTAACTCGAGAGCTAAAACTATGTTAATCCAAACAGTTCGTGTGCCATGTATGTGAGTCTTTGGGTAAATAATTCTTGTGTTTACTTCTGCAATCTAGAACTTGCCCGGTTGGTTTTTCGATGCTTATAATAATGATATTTGGTTGGAGAAATGACGTTAGGCCGTTTATGTGATTTTGGAAAACCAGTTATCCTGTAAAGCCACCATTGTACCGATAGTATCACTAGTCACCCCACTTGAGCATTTAACCTTTTGTTTGGCTACCTCATTACACACCTTCCCCCTTTTGTAAAATAATTCCCTCTTTTAAACCCGTCCCTCATTGAACATTGAGAATGAGGCCAAAAGCCTAAGTTGGGGGTGTGGTGTCAAGCCGGAAATTGGCAAGGTTGGGCAGTGAGTATATGAAAGAATACCTCAAGCTCCATTAATCAAAATAAAAAACAAAATAAAACAAATTTTGCAAGAGAAAAGAAGAAAAAGAAAAAAAAGAGTTGTATGTATATACACATATGGAGTCTTGAAGAGAATTAAAGAGGTAGTTAAGGTGGCTCAATGTTGGAAAAGTATAAGCTAATGAGGGCTATGTGGTTTGAAAAGAAGCAAAGATCAACAAGAAAGAAAAATGTGAGTAGTGTTCAAGGAAGGTGTAGTCACTTGTACCCAAATGCTTATCCGACCCTTCCCTAAACCTACATTACAAGTTTAAAACGTCCTTATGGGATCTCCAACCGAACTTTCTTAGAATAAAGCGATGAAATAAAATAAGGGCAAGCCTATGGTATGGTATGTTGTAACACTTGAAACTCTTTTTGAGAGTGAGTGTATTTGTGAATTCGTCCCTTTTTGTTGTCATTGTAGATATTGTGAGTATGGGACTCTCTTTCTAGTGAGGGCACATGAATTGTGAAGTTGGATAGAAGTTGAGTTTTTGAGTCAAATGCAAGTGCACTCATCTGAGGGTAACATTTTGTCAAATTGGTCGAGGCTCAAAGTTTTACAAGTTGATTAGTTTCTCTGTAAATATTGATGGTTCAGAAAGGGTGAACAATCGAAAATGCATGTTTGTAGTACTGACAACTAACGCCGTCCACAGTCACTACTTTTTCATATCGTTTAGATGGAGTCTAAAATAGAATAGTGTCGTTTTAGTTGCTTGAGGACAAGTAGGAGTTTAAGTTGGGGGTGTTGATGTGCCGGAGAATTTCAGCACTTTTGATACAAATTTCTTAGATTTTAGCTTGTTTTAAATGAAATAACCTAAGAGCATCGAAATGAAATAAAAAACCACAAAAGGACAAGAAAAGAGCAAAATGCATCACAAATGTGGAAATGCGGACCGCAAATTCAACATGCGGGCTGCATAATGCTAATGGGAATCACAAAACCCAACAATTTGTTGGCCAAAGTCCGGTGCAAGAAATGTGGTCCAGTTTGCGATCGCATAACAGGTTTGCGGGCCGCATAATGTACCTCAAACTCGTTATGAAAGTTGTTGAAGGTGGCAAATGTGATGCCAAATGTGATCGCATATCTACAATGCGGACCGCAGAACGTGAATGCAATGAAGGCCTGGAAACTAGGTTTTGAGAATGCGATGGCCATGGCGAGAATGCGGACCGCATGTCTGTTATGCGATAGATATGTGGTCACATAATTGACCGGAAAGGGTATTTTTGTTCGATTTGTGTCCCGAGTTTTGACCCACTATAATTAGATTTATTGGGGTTTTGTGGTGGAATCTTCTCTGGTTTTTGATCTACATTCCAAGGCTTTATTACTCCTCTCTTTTGGAAGCTTTTGAAGGAAGAATCTTGTACTTTGTAAGCTTTATGGCATTAAATATTCTTATCCTTTTGTATTTTAGCATGTGTAGCTAACTTTAAATATATGTATAGGTTGTGGACCCTAAATGGATGTTTAACATTGAATATATGTATAATGGTTGGTTAATATATACTTATTTCTCATTCTTCATTTATTGTTGGTGGTTGCAAACATTAACAAGTACCATTAAATTCTTTCTTTACTTGGAAAAGCGAGTTAGGATTTGGTAGAAGTAAATATCAAAGACTCAAGTCTTTAAACCTTGTTTAATAGAACTGCTTAGGAATAAGTGTGTTTTATTTGGCAAATAGTGATTGTTATTAATCTCCACTCTTTATATTTGGAAAAGTAATAAAGAGGAAATACTACCCAACTATTGGAAAATATTGGGTAGTCATTTAGGAATCATTTGCATATCTAAAGAACCTTCCATTAGAAATTTATCATATTAACACTGGTAGCATTACATTCTATTGAAAGGGATGCAACCTTGGTTTCATTCATCAAATAATTTACATTCTCAGCATTATAATTAGTTATTTCTTCAATGCAAAATCATATCATACTCTTGTTACAATTAACCGAATAGAATTACGACTTAAGTCAAGCAACACACTACTCGAGTAACCTTTTCACGCCTATTCCCAGTGGGATTCGACTCCAACCTTGTTGGGTTATTATATTTGACACCGACCTCCTTACACTATTTAATTAATGTGTAATTAGAGTATATCACCGCCAACCCATGTAAAAGGTTATACTGACCTAATGTGTAAGAGGCACTGCCGCCAGCCCATATAAAAGGTCGTACCGACCAAACACGTAAGAGCCTAAGGGCCAGCTTTAAATTCAAACACTTAAGGGTCAATGATCTCGAATCAAAACCCGACTAGCAGACTAAACTCGAAACAGTTAACTGAATATGCCTAAGAGCAAAAGCATAGGAGCTTAAATGTTGACTTATACTAAAAGGGCATACCGACCAAACGTGTAAGAGCCTACGGGCCAGCCCAATGAGCCCCAGGGCCATACTATAAACCGAAGGGTTCTTTTGACTGGAAGACCAGTTCAGCTGGCTAAACCAAAGGGAAATGCATAAAAAATTAAACCACAAGGCTTTATTTTATATATGTATATATGAAGAAAATGCAAAGCTCCATTTTCTTTAAAAATACAATACACAAAATCAGAAAAGAAACGCTTAAAACTACGTCTTCCATGGGCACTATGGCCCATCGGTCTCTTTCTCGCTATCTTCACCATCGGACAGAAGGAACTTAGCGACATATTCCTCCTCCTTCGCCTGCTTTATCTCTTCCGAGAGGTTGAAACCTCTGGAACAAATTTCCTCGAGGATTTCCCTTTGAGATTTACACCTTAGATACTCTTTGCTCTTGATCTCCTGGTCGAGAGCCCCCCTCAACTCTGCACAGGCGTCGGCATCGTTATTCAAATAGATAGTCACTTTCTTATCAGCCTTAGTTCGGGTCGCTCCGGCTTCAGCCCAGGCATCCACAACTTCGTCCCTCATCTTCAAAAGCTCAGACTCGAGCCTTGTGATCATGTCCGTTCGGACCAAGCTATTCTTATGAGCATTCCAAAGTTGAACTTCGAGGGAAGAAGCCTTAGCCAAAACATCCTTCTTAGCTGCAATCTGGGCAGCTACCTGAGACTTTAGCTCATCACGCTCACACTTGGCTTGACCAATTTTGCTCCGAAGGCATTCTAGGTCCTCCATTTTTTTCAGCGACTGAAGTAAGCAAAACATAATCCTAAGAAGATATAAAAAGAAACACGCACTCCCTCGAAATAAAAATTACCTGCTCCTCGAGGTAGCTTTCTTAATTCAGGCTTCGACTCGCCTCATACCGCAAGTGTGCCAACTTGTCTCCCATTTCATTGCAAAGAAGCCTGAGGGATTTCTCCCTATCCACGGCTTTTCGCAGCCTAGGATCACGACGAAATAGCTCAGACTTGAGATTGTTAAAAGCCTATGAATGGGAAACTCGATAAGAGAGTAAAGATTGTAAAAACTATAAAACCAACACGATCAGCCAAAACTCACCTCAGAGTAGAGTTGCTGAGCTTCCTCGAAAGTTGAGCACACATCTACTAGTCTGGCTCCAACAACCACAGTATAATCGCCCCCGCTTGGGATACAATCGCCCGATATATACGGCCCCTAGCTTTGAACATCCCTCGAAGTGCCTTCGATGGGAGAAGAAGTCGGAGGCAGAGAATCCTCGTTCATCGAAGTACCTTTGACAAAAAGAAGATAAGCTCTAAAAACCTACTCATATGGGCTTGACCTCGAGGTGGTACCCTACCTCGAGGATTTCTGTTATTACAAGTGTGGGTCATTTACCCGATCCTCCAGCCCTTGAGATACCTAAGCCCAAGCCAATTTTCGCTCGAAAACTACTAATAAATCCTTAGGGTTATTTCTCGCCTTTGGCTCAAGTTAAACGTCCTCTCGGTTACATTAATCCTGGGGCTATACGAATCCCCGCGAACCCTCGTCTGGGATCTATCTGTAATTCCTTGAGGCTATCTTTACTCTAAGTTAAAAACAAGTTTTCAAGTTACCCGGGCTTGAGCGAACTCTCGCTCGAGGACTGCTTTCAAAAGCCTAAAAGATATCTTTATTCTCAGGCATCCGAGCAAGTTCCCCCTCGAGGACTATCGACGGGGTATAAAAGGCTAAAATTCTTTCTATAAATTCGAAGCCCTATTCTCATTCGGGGATACCGGTAGCCTAAACTTGTATCAATCCTACCCGGGCTCAATCTAAGGAGCGATGAAGGTCTCCACGGGATATCAACCAATCCGGAGCCAGGAAAATACCTACACCCGAGCCTGCTATTCAGACCGATCGGTAGAGTCATGCACTCATATTCTTCATAAACAAAAATAAAGGAAAATCTAGCATAAATCAGAGATAGATTGAAGAAACTTCTTCGCATTAATAAATGATGATTACAAAAAGCCCATGAAGAGACCTTACACATGATTACAAATGCCCACAAAGGGTACTTACAAAGAATCAAAAATAACCGCTAAAAGTCTAATCTACTCTCTGGGGTACGTCCTCATGAGAAATGCCTTCAAGAATTATTTCTTTGGGGCCTCACCAACGACGTCTTCAAGGATGAGGAAGAAACAGAGAACGAGTAGAAGAAACAGAAAAAGATGAAGAAAAAGTCGTAGCCCGCCAAATAGCAAAAGCTTTTACTAGGCCGAGAAAATCACAACAAAATAGAATATTTGGGGAACATAGGCCTTACCTGCACGACTACTTTGAGTACACTTCTTGGGACATTGTGCCGTGCAACTTAGTAGACGGTAGTGATCCTTCACCCGACGGAAAGCAAAAGGGATGAAGTGCCACACTAGGCCAAAGTAGAGAGGTGAGCAGTAGTGTAAATTTCGAACATCCTCCTGAGCATTAGTGTAAAATTCAAATACCTTCCTGAGTAGGAGGAAATCGGCACCTCTATCTCATCGCTCGAGCTAACGACAACAGCAACAACAACATGGTGGTGTAATCCCGCTCGGAGGAAGAGAGCTCTGAGAAAGAGCCATAGCATAACCAACAAGAGTTCTGCTGTGTGACCTTACGACCATATGCTTTAAAGATGAGAAATAAAATTGGTTGGGGACCATGAGATGAAAGGAGTTGGAAAATGGTGAAGAATGACTGAGCGATGTTTTGGTTCAAAAAAGCATCCATTTATAGAAGGACAATAGTGTAACCAACAGGCGCAATCAATACTCTTTTGGAAAATGTATCGACAAGTGCAATCAATACTTCTGGAAGATGGATCGGCCGCAGCGTTATTACTTTGATAAAATAAACTGACAGTGTAATGAATGTTTCTAGGAAAGACGTATCGATAGGATGTCTCGGTTATCGCAAATGTTGATGTCATATACATGATATCGTCACGAGGAGATCGGTGTCAGAGCCATCTTATATATTTTTTTTATTTAAGAAACGTGGGGACTATCTGTATATGGTAAAATTGGAGGGTCCAATTTTCGGTCATTACGACACTTCGTAAGCACGTTTCCAAAGGCTTGAGGCTTTGGTCGAGATTCACACACGATGGGTTATTGACGTCCGACCTCAGGGCAGTGCAGATCGATAGTTAAGGTGAAAAAGTGGGAAGTTCCCAAGGCGCGTGACTAGAGCTGACAAAGTCTAGTAGGCTAGTTCAGGCCTGTATCATGGAAATGGTTGTACCAGCCCCATATCTCTATAATAAAGGCATTTGTACTATGTTGGGATTCCCCCTCATATATAAAAGGGATCCTTGTCATTTTGTAAAGCATCATCTGATACTCAATATAGAATATACAAGAACATTCTATCTTCTTCCTAACTTAACATATTCTCTTGGTCTTATTGCATACATTTATTGTGTTCTATTTATTATTCTTCATTTATTACTCATTATTGGTCATAAAGAGCCGCCATCGAATTTATCATAACTGTTAATTCTTCATTGACTGCCCCTGGTCGGGCATTTAACTTGACCTCGAGGTCCCGTATACATAAGCTCGTGGTCCCGTATACATAAGCTCGAGGCTCCGATTTCCAGCTATTTGGTTTGATTATTACACTATATGTAAGCTATTACATATTTTCTAATCATTCACTTAGCAACTATTGCCTAACAACAAGCATAAAAATAGATCACATATTTTTAGAACAAACAAAATCAAATCTAATTGTTATTGCCATTTTCAAGGTAAATAGTTGTTGTTAAGCTTATTCGTATTTCGAGATTATTTGTAAGTTACTCGTGTATACTATGCGATATTTTGATTCGTTGATTATATGTATAAACGATATGGTTCTATTTGGGATTTATAGCGGAATTTAAGTGAGATGGGTATCTAGGTGCTGAATGATTGATTATGCATTGGGTATGTTCTTTCGGACTGGTGTGGCATTATGTCATTTGCCTCTCCGTGGTTATAGTGATTCACTCTTGGTACTAGACATCAAATTGCGCGTGATTATTGATTTTGATCATACTGACTTGAGGTGTTTCATGTGGAACAATGTTTGGATAGGGTCGCGCATTACATCAAAGTTATGTGGAGGTATCATCCTTCGTGTTAGATTCGTGTGTTCTTGTTCTACGATGTGTGCTGGACTCTCAGCATTGTGTAGTGGTGGTATTGGTAAGTTCGCGATACAGCTCTCTCATTTGAGTCATTTTTTCCATGATTTGAGTATATTTGGACTATTGCTTATTGGTGCACGGGTCGCACAGGTTGTGGAGTTAGATTATATTGACTCATCATGTCGCTAGAGTGGTCGTATTGGATGAGATGAGGTCATTGGGATCTAGAACGAATACTATCGGATTCGATTTCAGCATGTTGGAAGGATAATATCGGGATTCAGTTTAAACATTTACTATGGTCCTTGCTAAAGGAGAGAGAGCTTCATGAATGGTTGATATGAGGGATGGTTATGACTTTTTGTGTGTTTCTTTCATCATTTGTAGTATACGAAAGGGTTGCAATGAGACTTTATTTGATAAGAGGTTTATTATCGGTATTCGGTTGTTTTGTTCAACTGTCGTGAGTTGAAGTTATCGCTACGAGTGATTGAGTTACGTGGTATATCATTGTATACCGTGAAAATGGTAATAACAATTAAATTTGATTGTGTGGTTCTAAAAATATGTGATCTATTTTTATGCTACTTGTAAGGCAAATGATGCTAAATAAAAGACTAGGAAGCGAGATTGTATCTTGAAACGATGGGATAGTCAAACCAAACGACTGGAGATCTGGGCCTCGAGCTGGCGTATACGGGCCTCGAGGTCAAGTATGGAGGCCAACTTAGGGCGATCAAAGGGGGATTTGACAATGATGAGAGCTACAGTGGTAGCTCTTTATGATCAATGATAAGAAATAAATGAAGAACAATAAATATAACACAAAGAAAACAAGCAATAAATTGAAGTTATGAGATTAAGAGAATATGTTAGAGAGCAGAGAGAATATTCTTGTGTATTCAATATTGAGAATCAGATCCCTACAAAATGACAAGGATCCCCTTTATATATGAGGGAGAATCCCAACATTGTACAAATGCATTTATAACAAAGATATGGGCAGGTAAAGCCTTTTAATGCTATGGTGCGGGTTTGGACTAGCCTAATAGACTTTGTCAGCTCTAGTCATGTGCCTTGGGAACCTCACACCGATCCACCGACACTACTGATTTACCCTTCCTTGAGGCTGAGTGTTGCTTATGCTACCTCGAAGTAGATTACTGAGAACCATTGAGGCTGGAGCCCCAAGCTATGCTTCGAGCCTTCGGGAGGTAGATTCTTTGAGGCGCCTTGGTGACCGAAAAATTGGACTGCCGATTTTTACCGTATACAAATAGTGCCCGCATTTCTTAGAGTGAAACGATAAGAAATGACTTTGATATCTATCTGTCTGAACTTCCCGCGATGATGGCATACTTATGACGTAAGCCTTTGTGATAACTGAGGTGTCCCGTCAGTTTATCTTCTAGAATTATTTAATGTACTGCCGACTCTTATTCTCCAAAGTGATAATATTGCCGCCTGTCCAGTTCCCTAAAAATGTGTTGATTGTGCCTGCAAATACGTCTTTCAAAGACATTGATGGCGCCATCGGTTACGTTTTCCAAAGAGTATTAATTGCTCTTGCCGGTTGTGTCACCTTTCACTATAAATGAAAGTTTTCTCGAATCAAACGTGCCTCAGTCATACTTCACCATTTTTCAACTCCATTCTTCTTATCGCCCCCATCCAACTTTATCTTTCGTGTCTAATGCCTGTGGTCGTAGGGTCATGCGGTAACGTTTTCACCGGCTACGCAATGGCCCTTTCTCAAAGATGTCTTTCACCGAGTTGGATTGCACTAACTTTTATTGTTGTTGTTGTTGTTGTTGTTGCTACTACTGTCGTAGTTGGCTCGAGATGACGAGATAGGGGCGCTGATTTATTCTTACTCAGGAAGATGTTTGGACTCTACACCGCTGCTCAGGAGGATGTTTAGACTTTACACCGCTGCTCACCTCCCTACCTCGGCCTGGTGTGGTACTTCATCCCTTCTGCTTTCCGTGGGGTGAAGTGGAACTAACGACTGCTAACTTGCACAGAACAATGTCCAAAAAGTGTACTCAAAGTAACCGTACAGGTAAGGTTGACACTCGCCAAGTCTTCTACCAGGCCGTGATATCTGTGGCCTGGTAAAAGCTTTTGCTCTTTGGCGGGCTACGACTTTTTCTTCATCTTTTTCTGCTTCTTCCACAGCACATTCCTCTTCTTCAACTACTCCATTGAAGATGTCATTTTGGAATTTCGAGACGAGGCCACCGAAGAGACGGTGCTCGAATATACTGCCGCCAAGGATGCACCCCCGAGAATAGATTAGACTCTTTTCTTCTATTATATGTACACTTTTTTGCTTCTTTGTTTCTGTGTAAGGACCCCTCGTGGGCTTTTGTAATTATATGTAAGGACCATTCGTGGGCTTTTGTAATCATGTGCTTATGAATACAAAGATTTATCTTCAATTTGTCTCTGATTTATGTTATAGTTCCTTTTATCTTCGTTTGTGAAGAATCTGAATTCATGAATCCACTGATTGGTGCAAATATCGAGCATGGGTGCAAGTATTTCTTCTAGCTCTTGATTGATTAACACGATTCCCCGTAGAACCCTTTGTCATTCCTTTGACCCAGCACAGATTGGATTGATAAACTCGGGTCATCGGGATCCCCGACTTCGAGTTGAATGAGAGTAGGGCTTCAAACTTTCAGTACGAGACTCAACCTTTTAGACTCTTCGATAGTCCTCGATGGGGGGATTTGCTCGGAAGCCTGAGAATAAAGATAGCCTTTAGGCCTTCGGGAGTAGTCCCTAAGTGGGGGTTCGCTCAAGCTGGTGCTACCTGGAAACTTGTTTTGAACTTAGTGTAGATAGCCTTAAGGCATTGCAGATAGATCTCGTATGAGGGCTTACCTGGGTATAGATAGTACGTCGAGGCCAAGCCCATATGAGTAGGATTTTAGAGCTTATCTTCTTTTTGTGAAAGGTCATCGAGATCGGGTACCATCTTGAGGCTTAGGATGATATCAATGGCTCTTTGGAGAATATCCTCTTCTTGGTGGAGGTCCTCGAGATCGGGTACCATCTCGGGACGTGTAGTGATGTCATTGGCTTCTTGGAGCATGTTTTCTTCTTGGTGGAGATCTTGGAGATCGGGTACCATCTCGGGACATGTAATGATGCCAATGGCTTCCTAGAGCCTATCTTCATTTTTAACTGAGGTCCTCAAGATCGTGTCCATCTCAAGGCTTGTAACGATATTGATGGCTCTCTAGAGCCTTTCCTCTCTTTTGACGGGGATCCTCGAGATCGAGAATCATTTCGAGGTCTGTAATGATCTTGATGGCTCCTTAGAGCCTTTCTTCTTTTTGGCGGAGGCCTTCGAGATTGGGTACCATATCGAGGCTTGGTTGATGCAGGGGTCTCTGACCCCAAAAACGTCGTATGGCGGCAACAAGTGTACAACATGATTACGGAATGACCGAAGAGATCCCGTCGGCACATCTTCCCAAAGCGATAAAATCTTTAGCAAGTAATTTTAATCGGCCTTTGAGGCAGGCAGATAGTTGCCGCTTTTTCCATATATAGGGTTGTCTTCGCCCTTCTGAAGATTCTATTATTCTGAGTAGTTATCCTTATTTGTAGAGTTCTCCTTTCCTGCATTAGGTCCTCCATCATTTCAGTTTGACGTTGTTGCTCAAATTCCTGCTCCTATTCTTTAGTTTAACCACAGTCATGACTGCTACATTACGGTCCGCTCGACAAGGAGAATAGAGTTCCGCTTTGGTTCCTGCCTTGTTGGTAGTGTGCCGTCAGTTCCAGGCGCGGCATCCTCTGGGAATTTTGTTTCGGGGGGGGGGGAATCTCCCGTCAGAAAAGTCTCCCAACGTTCGAGGTCATTGGGAATATGCCTCGAAGTTTACTTCTTTAATAGGAAAGGAGCACCTTCAGTCAACGGGGAAGGATTGTGGATGGGGAGAAAAAGTAGTATTGCGGGTACATTGCCCGGGAGAGAGCATTATGACCCATGTCGAGGGGTTTTTGAATGTGTATACTTATCCCTTTACGTTGGGCCCCCTCGATAAGGTTGTGCTTGACTTCTATCGTAAGTACCAAGTTACCTTGGCGCAGATTCATCCGTCATTTTGGCGAATAGTATTGACGATGAGGTTCTTTGCGGAGAACAAGGATTAAATTCACTCTTAGCCATCTCATCAGGCTCTATCGGCCTTTTCATTATCGAGATTTCCTAACCCTACGATGCCGCTCCACCACGCCTTTCATTGTTGACGACGAGGAAGAAAGATATCGGGGGTGGATAAGCCGATTCGTTCAAGTATGGAATGGAATTTTACACGTATCGGAATGGAATTTTACACGTAAGTGGTATACTCGTGCCTTTGTAGTTTTTTAATTATAGAGAAAGCGGAAGTTGGTAACCCACTCGACTTATAATGAGCGTAAATGGCGAGCTTTATTTAGGGGTAGATGGGAGGCAAAACACCACGGTACGTGCTATGTGATTTGCTCCCCCCTTCCCTTTCACTTGAAGGACAATTTCACTTTCCGCGTATTAACTCTATCATCGTAGGCATTGGGGAATTCTTTGAAGCGATATCATGCCCTCTAGGAGAGGGAGGAGGATCACCGGCATCAGGACCGAGGGATAATAATAACAATAAGTAGAAAAGGTCTTTGCATGACGATAGTGATTATAACAAGATGAGTTCGGCTCGGAGGCTTAGAGAGGGCGTGTCAGCCAAACTTGTAGCACCCGAGATCTCTAACATTAGAAAAACGATCCCTCCTTCATTGCCATCTTCTTTTTCCGTCGAATGTACTTCGAGGAATAAGGGATCCCTACCGCCGTCTTCTTCTGCCGTCAAAGGTACTTTGAGGGGCGTTCGAAGCTAGGGGCCACATATGTCGGATGACCGTATTCCAATCAGGAGTGGTTCTGTTGGGGTTGATGAAGCCGGGCTAGAAAATGTGCGTTCAACTTTTGAGGGAGCTCAGCGGCTCCACTCCGTGGTGAATTTTAGCTGATCGCATTGTTTTATAGTTTTTGCAATTTTTTCTCTCTTATCACATTTCTCTTTCATAGGCTTTTAACAAGCTTAAATCTAAGCTGCTTCACCGCGAGGCCAAGCTGCGGAAAGACATAAATGACGAGATATCCCTTAGGCTTCTTTGCGATGAAAGGTAAGATGAGTTGGCGCACTTACGGTATGAGGCGAGTCGCAATTTGAACTACGAAAGCTACCTCGAGGAGCAGGTAACGTCTTTTTCAAGGGAGAACATGTTTCTTTTTCTATCTTCCGAGGCTAATGTTTCATTTACTTCAGCTGCAGAAAAAGACAATAGACCGGGAATGCCTTAGGAACGAAGTTGGTCAAGCCAAGCGCGAGCGTGATGAGCTAAAAGATCAGGTGTACAACCGGATATCGTCTAAGAAAGATGGTTTTTCCAAGGTTTCCGCCTTCGAAGTGCAACTTCACAATGCTCACAAGAATAGCTTGGTCCAAACGGACATGATTTTAAGACTTGAGTCTGAGCTCCTGAAGATGAAGGCCGAAGTTGTGGATGCCCGGGCTGAAGACAAAATAATCCGAGCTAAGGCTTATAAGAAGGTGGATGCGTATTTGAAGGAGGTAGTCGATCCTCGTGCTGAGCTAAGGGGGGCTCTCGATCAGGGGAGTAGGAATAAAGAGTATGCAAGGTGCAAATCTTGAAGTAAAACCCTCGACGAAATTTATGCCAAGGGCTTCGATCTCTCGGAAGAGATAAAGCAGGCAAAGGCGTAAGAATTTGATGCTAAGTTCCATCTATCTGATGCCGAAGAGGGTGAGGAAGAAGCCGACGGTCCATAGTCCCCGATGGGGACTTAGATTAGATTAGGCCTTTCCTTTCTTGCTTCGCGTAGAGTGCTTTCAGAGAACTTTGTAAATGAAGCTTGTATTACCTTACATATATGTATAAAAGGAAACCTTGCAGTTTTATTTTTCATGTATTTCCCTTTGCCTTGATTTTAGCCAGATGAACTGGTCTTCGAGTTAAAAGGAATCCCCAGATTCATGGTATGGCCCTGGGGCTTATTGGGCTGGCCAGTAGGCTCATACGCGTTGGTCGGTACGACCTTTTAGTATGAGCCGGCGTTTTAGCTCTTATGCACTTGCCCTTAGGCATATCTAGTTAACGGTTTTGGGTTCAGTCTACAAATCGGGTTTCGACTCAAGCTCATTTGACCCTCAAGTTTTTGAATTTAAAGCTGGCCATTGTGCTCTTCCGCATTGGGTCGATACGACCTTTTGTATGGGCTAGCGATAGTGGATCTTACGCATTGGGTCGATATGACCTCTTATATAGGCTTTATTTTTCCCTCGTTAAGGACTTTTTGAAATTGTGTTTGCCTCGCTCTTCGACGGTTTGCTAGAAACCTCGATTGTGAGTCGTTATATGGCAATGATCGAGCACCTCGAGAGCTTTGGCTCGGTGGCTGAGTATCTCGAAGCCTATAGTTTGGAGCTGACATGGTCGAAGCTCTTTTGCCTATGTTGAGGGTAGCCTGTTTAACCGGTTCTTTTCGAAGTATTTTAGAAGTAATTGAAGGCCTGGATTTTATAGCGACGGTCAGGTATCCCCGAGTCGCGTTAGTTTTGTTGGTATAGCCTTATGACCATAGTCATTTGTATTTGGCTGGAGCCTTTCAGTCCCCGAGTGAAGTAGTTTCGGCGTCTATATCGAGGGTATGCCTTTTTAGGGGTCTTACAAGTTTGATATATACCCTTAAGTTTAAGATCAGGTTTATGCCTTTAGTGAGGTCTTACAAGTTTTACATGCCTTTGAGGTCATACAGTTTTGGCTACTTGGTACAAGTATTGTTCATGCCTTGCTTGAGGTCTTATAGATATTGTTGCTGCCTTACGTAGGTCTTACAAGACTTAGTCGGCCCGCTCGGGGTCTTTTGTCCTCGGGTTTTATTAAGTCGATGGAGGTGGCAATTGGCGGCAGTCACCGATTCATCAAGTGTTTTTTGGCTCGGGAGTCATTACTTGTAAACTTGGTATTTCCTTATCGAGGGCTCACAATTTCGGGGATTCCGACCCGGAGGTCAAGTGGCCTTGAGTTTTCGACGCCAGTCCCCGACTGATCGGGACGTCTATGGCTCTAGAGTCATTTTGTGATCTTGATGTTGCCTCATTAAGGGCTTATGAGTTTGAAGCTCCGACCTGGGGGTCAAACGACTTTGAGTTATTGACGCCAGTCCTCGCGTATTCTGGACATTTTTTGGCTCCGGCGCCATTTTTGCAAAAATATCAATCTTCCTTGAAACACGAAATGCTTTGATAAAGGGGAAAGTGTTCTTTGATTACTTGGTACAAGTATACACGTTTTTGCTGTTACGGGCTCGGTTGTTCTATGCGGACACAGTTCGTTCGACCATTTGGCCCGGTACATTATTTACCTATTGAGACCCCACTTAGTGCATCTTGGCTTCTCCGAGACCCCATTTAGTGCATCTTGTCTTCTCCAAGTAGGTGACCTTCCGAGGGAATTGCTACCCAGTATTTGAGGTTGATTGCAAAAGAAGCCTTGAATACATGTTGGGTCTTCCCTAGGTAGCATATAGATGTTGCCTCGTTAAAAACCTTGCTGGTAAAACCCTTCTTGGGATAATGAAAATAGTGCAACGCATGCTTTTGAAACCTAAGGCCTTCGAGTTGGGAAGCGCTTCGGCCATTTTGATCGGATACCTACATTCAGGTTAGTATAAAATGTAACTGAAAAAGGAAGATGGCCATACCTTAGTGTTGACGGCGCTTCGGATCTCGTTCTGATTCAATTGCTTCTTACGAGGACTCGGTACAGTCCTTTGTTTTGTTTAGTCGGGGGTAGCCGAGAGTGCATCTTGTTATCGCCATTTTACTGTTTGCTTATCCTTTGGCTCCTTTGAATGTGGACGTACAAGTGTCGGCGCCAAGTCGTGTACTGCGAACATTTCCCTTGCTGCATGTTGTTCCCCGTACACAGTTTTTATTCCGTCCTTTGTTGCGAACTTCGTCATTTGAGGAAGGGTTGATGGTATTACTCTCATGCAGTGTATCCATAGCCTTTTGAGCAATGAATTGTATCTCATGTCTCCTTTGATGGCATGGAATTTGGCACTTTAGGTTGTGCCGGCCACATTGACTGGGAGATTGATTTCCCCTTTGTTATTTCGCTCGCCATGTTGAATCCGTTAAGGACTCGACAGGCGGGCACGATTTGGCCAAACAGTCTGAGCTACTCTACCACCCTCGACCTGATAATGATGGCCGAGATACCTGGATCCACAAGTATACGTTTAATTTGAAGTGTATTTACAAATAAAGAGATTACTAGTGCGTCGTTGTGAGGATGAGACAAGGTCTCGATGTCCTCGTTGCTGAATGTGAGAGAATCATTGGGTATGTAACCCCTAGTTTGCTTTTCTCCAGTGATGGATATTTTTGTTCTTCTGATCATGGGTTCTTGTGGGGCATCGATGCCTCCCAAGATCATGTGGATTACATGTTGTGGCTCATTTGTTCCGTTCTTCTTTGTCGCCTTTCTTTCCCGGAACTAATTTTTGGCTCGGTCATTGAGGAATTCTTGGAGGTGACCTTTGTTGACTAGTCGGGCTACTTCTTCCCAGGGCTGGTGGCAATCCTCGGTCCTGTGGCCATGCGTGTTGTGAAATTCACACATTAAGTTATGATTTATTTGCGAAGGATCTGATTGTATAGGCCTAGTCCACCTGGTGTCTCTGATTTTGCTGATGGCGAATACGATGTCTGAAACATCGATATTGAAGTTGTATTCTAACAAGCGAAGTGCCTCTGTTGGCCCTGTGTGTCTATCAAACCTAGCTCAGCTGACGAGTCCCCGAGGGTTCTACCCTCGGTCCGTTCTTCGATCATTCTGAGGTATGTTACGCCTTGGGGCATTTCTCCTGTCTTCGGCGTATTGCTGGTACCTTTCTTGTTTGGCTTTGGCTCCTTTACCAGAAGCCTTCTTGGGTATATAGAGCCCGAGAGGGCTCCTAATTTGTTGTCCTCGACCCCGATATTCGATTGGTATCGGTTGTTGACATCCGACCAAGTCACGGCGGGGTATTCAACCAAATTCTGCTTCAGTTATTTCGAAGTCACCGAGCTTCGTTCGTTCAAACCTTGAGTGAAAGACTGCACTTCCCATTCATCAGAAACTGGTGGTAGTTCAGTTCGTTCCATATGTGTCACGCCCCAAAACCAAGGGGCGCGACCGGCGCCCAACTGGGTAGCCCCAGTCAAGCGGACCTGGGTGCCTTTCCTATCCCACGCGTACCCCGTATTTTCATTGTCCATTAATCAAAGGAAATAGTCATTTATAATTAAAACACCCTTTTTATAAAACATACATAGTCACTTAATGAGGTTTACAACTTACATCGCCCAATATACAAAATACATATTTACATAAGTTCACAACCCACATTTACTGTCTACGGAGCCTCTAAGGATACAGAAGGATGATACAATACTTGTCGGTAATAAGGCTCCGGCTATACATTACACCAAAAACCAAAACAAGACTCCGAAATAAAAAGTGGCATGAGCCACGCAAGGCCCCGGGAGGAAAGGGGCTCACCAATGCATCTGATGAAAAGTGAAGGGGAGCTACGGTCGGTGGACTGAAGTACCCGCTATGGATCCACCTACAATCATAACACGAATGTAACACCCCCAGCAAAAGGGACGTCGGTACATTTGAATTGTACTGGTATGTATGAACAAACGTTTCCCCAAGTAAAATCGAAAAATGCACAGATAACAACAGTAATAGAATCAACAATCAGATGCACATGAAAGGAACAACCAAAGCCAAACAAACTCCACAATCTCTCCTTTTTCCCCCTTCAACAATATTTCATCACATCAATGGTTTCACAACTTTCACATATTTTCGTTTCAGTAGTGATTTCGATCACTTTTCCACCCTTATTACCTCGGTCACCCTTATCACCACAACCCATACCTTATTACCTCAGCCACCCTTATTACATCGACCACCCTTATCACCACAACACACACCTTATAATTTCGTGTTGCGGCGCACAACCCGATCCCACCGGACAATTACAATTCACAAGCAACACAAAAATAAAAACAATTCACAAAGAACAACAAAAACAATTCTCAAAGAATTTCCATAACCATCAATACCAATTCCATCATATACAAGAACCCGTATATAATTCAAGTTACAACGATAGTTGCCTACAACAAGTCACAGATGAAATTACCATCGTTGTTTCAATTTCATTAATTTACGATTTCTTTCCATCATTTGTTACACAGCTCTTACCACATAAACACATTCACACACACACACTTGGTTTGTTGTCATTTACTTACACCATTATATCGGGAGACTTAACCAACAAAATTCAAGGCATATTAATCACAAGAATTCGCAAATAGTCCACATAAGTAATACATACCAATTACTCGTACACCAAACAAGTTGACTTTACAAAGGTTAAAGTTAGCAATACATACCTCAATTAGGCTTTCCTTAAGTTACTACAACGTTCCGGAAATTCTAGCAATTCCAATCTACTAGGAGACATACCAAAATTGAACACAAATTAGAAAGGTATTCATCGTTTCAGCTTGTTTGAGCATTTTATCAAATACTAGTTGGGCATCTTAATTTCCAATCTCTTTTACAAGGTTTCCTTCATTCCCCAACCCAATCTTTACTTATTTATGTTAAACAATCTTCCAATAACCCTAAGTTGTACATGCATGTATACACAATACTAATACACCCAAGAATCATACCTTAATAACCCATCTTATACTCTAAACTCGAAATTAAAACATAGGGTATAGAATTTTACCTCTTAGATGAAGAACTTGTGATTGGGTTCTTTGATTTTTGAAGATTGATGCAAGATTTGGATGATTTAAATGTTGGGATCCTCCTTCTCTCTCTAAAATGCTCTCACCTCTCTCTAAAATCAGTAGAAAATGAGCCCAAGTGAAGCCCTAAAGGATATATATTGAAATGGGGTCGGGTTATAAAAATTAGAAAATTAACCCTCCGATGTCAAGTATGCGATCGCAGAACCAACCGCAGAATGGGTATGTGGGCCACAGATTCGTCGCAAAACTCGTTGCCCAGAAATGGGCTGTTCTGCTTCATCTTTCGACCATTCTACGATCGCAGAATGGTTTTGCGGTCCGCAGAGTTAAATCTGCGATCGCAGATTTCACCGCATAATCCCATTTTTTCAGCTTTTGGTATTTTGATCATAACTTTGTGTAGAAATGTCCAAATGACGAACGGTTTGAAGCGTTGGAAACTAGACTCGAAGACCTTTCATTTAATAGGTTGTTCATAACCTAAAACCTTATATATATTTTTATACGCTCGTTCAAAGTATGGGCTAGTGCAAGATCATTGGGAACTTTAGCCTATTATGAACTTTTCAAATTTTTCTTAGACTTAGGCCTTTCCTTGTATCCCAAATTACTTACCATAAGACTTATACACATAATTACCAAATCCAATATATGTACACCATGTTAATAGCACAAAAAATATTATAATAAGCGTACGTGACACCACGAAATCCTAAATTACTTAGCAAAAATATCTGGGGCCTTACATTCTCCCCCCCCCCCTTAGGATCATTCGTCCTCGAATGAGGAGTAGATTCTGACTTAAATGCTTAATATAATAAATCTCTTTTCTCACCTACCTCAAGTCCCTAAATTTTGACTAACTCCTAATTTTTTCTGAAATTTCGGCAGAGTCTCCTTTGTATCTAGGCCTATCCACCTGCAAGAGAATCACCAAAATCCTATTAACAACACATCCACAACTAGACAGAGCACCACAATATATATATATATGAACAACACTAATCTTAGTTTTACAAGCACTACATTATCATAAGGATACCAAAACATGTACTGCACAGTTTTAGATCAAAATACCTATAGGGTACCTTTCAAGTCAAAACTAATTGATATTCAATCAAGCAAAATTATTTTCCTTCCACGACACTTTCAGCCTTCTAGATGACCTTCTCGACTTACAAGCTCTATCATGACACATTCTCGAAAATAATATCAACTCCCAAACATACATGACAAGGACGATAGATAGACACCTCGCATGAATTAACTATCCATTGACTTTACCTTTAACAATTCCCACTGTACAATTTACATTCCACCGGATATTGCAATTCATGGTAACAACAACAACCCACAATTCCATTACATGGCATCATACCATCAACAATGTTATTTCATAGTAACCAAACAATCATGTGTTCATAATAGTCCTTACCAGCCATTAATGCAATCACAAAGGTGTTCATCAACAAGAATATAATTTCATTTCAATCAACAATCCATATGAAGTCAAGCCACGATGATTCCTTCCAGTAGTGCATCATATAGGATATTACCATGATCATATAGTTCAATCATACTCCTAGAGCAACCTAATGTGGAATACACTTATGTCACCTTTATTATCAACTCACATAACATCTTCAGGGGAAAATATGGAGAATATCCTGCTCATCCTTAAAACTCTACATCTCTAGGCGAACACTCACATTAAACCCTTGATGACCTTCAATAATTATTCTAAGGTGTGCTATCATAAACTGACCATAAAATTGCCTATCCAATATATATGTGATCACACTGTGAAGCTTCATCTTTGACTTGTCTGAACTTACAATACTCAATGGATCTAATATAGTGAGGAAGAACAGAGTTCAAGATCAGGCTAGAGTTATTCAGGAATCCATTAATGTGCTGAGCAGAGCATTTCATGAGGTTATATGCTAAGAAACACAGAAAGTTACTACTAACAATACTGATGTGGTTAATTATTGTAAGGACATCAATTATTAGACAAATAAGTCAAAGGTGTAACTCGTACATTAGCAATAGGAACCATTAAGGAGGAATACTCAAGTACGTGACCCAGTCATCTCCTGAAGTGTAGGGAAAATCCGTTTATCAAGAATGGAAATACTCTGGCACCTTGAATGTGATATGGGTTTCAAAATACATGAAGTTGAATTACACTCCTAACGTTAACTGACACAAGGAATCTATGCCACAAACTAGTGAGGATGGAAAGAAGTTGAACGCTTATGGGATCATCATATTTCAGAAAGCTTAACCCTTCCTGATAATTGATCATATACAAGGGGACTAAAGATACAACCACTTGTCTTTTAAATCAATATGCTCATGATATGTGCAAAAATCTGAAGGCATCTAATCTCATCCCTTTCTCGAGTAAAACCACATAGCTCAGACATCTAAATTTTGGGATGAAATCATGTACTGGTTAGAGGCGTTTTAATGGTTAACATGATGCTCCAGGGAGAAACACAAATGACACTCCTATCCACCCAAGGAGGTGTAATACCAAGGGTAGCAAAACTTTCCTCACATGAAAATGATATAGTCAATTATTCGAGAAGTCAAGTGAGAAGAAGGCCATGTAAACCATCCAATCCGACCCATTTAAGACTTTGGAAAAAGGGAGGCACTTTGGTTTGATTGAAATCAGGGCAATTTTAGCCTGAGCTTAAAGGAAAGTCATTACTTCTGAAACCCATGAGACAAGCCCTCGTAGTCATAGAAAATCGATTACAATGGTGAGGAAGTACTTAAAATCATTACGAGTTGGTATGAAACAAGGCCTCAAAGTGCCCACATGGATAAGTTTGAATGAATGAGACGTCTTAATGCATTTATCGAGGAGAAGTAACCTGGGTTATCTAGTCACATGGATAAGCAGAGCAGGTAAATGGTTGTTAGAAGAACATCTACAAAGAATAACAGCAATATTTATTTATTCTAACGAAAGGAATATGTCCTCATCCTTAATGCTACATGACTTCCTCTTTGATGCCATGAAACATAAATGAATCCTACAATGAGAGTTATCAGATGAAATAGATAGTAGGGTAGCAAAACTAATGAGCATTATTAGGAACCAAAGATCTTAAACCAAGTTGAAGACATTAGAAGTCTGTAGGGAAGGAGAAATTTGCCCACTCCCGGGGCGCTTGTAGAGTACAAAAAAAGGAGGTTAATTAAATCAGATCATATAGTTGGATAACTAGTCGAGACATTGAGATGATATCGTATTGAAGGTTATGGGTAAACAACACATGATGCAAGACAAGTTAAAGAAAGTGAGAGAGCCTTATGGAAGTAACCTTTATATTGTATCCACTAGGAATGGTGGTAATATAAAGCGATTACGAGAAGTTACCCTTATTTTTTAAAGAAGATCTTTGTATGAAGTCACATGATATATAGCTCTAGAATTCAAAATAATCCAATTATGTTTAGAAACTCAACTTCATAATAAGCATTACAACACCCTTCTATACAACCAACTATTGCAAGCCATATGGGGAGATGCTATAAAACTTGACTGACAGAAAGGTTTTGACATACAAATGTGTTACTAGGTGTATTTCTCATTGGCAAACCCAAAACCAAAAGGCAATACTTAGACTAATAAGCAGATGTTTGGACTAGCAGATGTGACGACCCAAAGGGGTCATCACCTATTTTCTCTCTATTCCGCGCTTCTGAGGCCTTGACGGAGAGCCTAGTAAGGGTCCTTACGAGACAGAAAGTGTTACAATGACCCGTCGAAGGATATGTTCTCTCATGGTTATCGAAAAAGTGTGGGGAAACTAGCACAATGAATTCACTAACTAAAGAACATGAACACATGTTATGGAGTTGTAAAGAGAAAGTAAACATTTGTTATGAGCCGGACATGCTTCTGCCATATTAACTCTCAACTGCAATATATGACCATGCCACGAGCAACCACAATGCTAGTACAAAGTGAGCTACTTACTGCGGGATATCCCAGGTGGACACGAAAGTTATGGTGACACATGATCTTCCTATGACGTGGATGTGAGGATCTCAATTTTCAGAGAGACTTTATGCACACGGTGACCATTTCGATTGACATGCACTCATGTGAGGTGTTAAGGTATGCTCTTATGTTACTAGGCAGTGAGAAACTTTCATGATGATATTCGCAAGAGAGTAGATTGACTGTTCAAACCATATAAACCATATACACAACTGAGTAAAAGAGTGACTCGAGAAGGATAGCAACGCTGGGACGCTTTTCATGGAACTTGACACCACATAGGTAAGCTTTACGACGGTGCATGTATAGGCACAAGCGAGTAGATTTTTATCCATTTAAATAAAAAGATTCTGTAAGAAATTCATCGGATATAGTCCCTTGGCGAGAATATAGGAAAGGCAAGTGGGAAGTATCAATCCCAGAGTTATAACTCAATTCAAGGGCATAATTATAGAACTTAATTACACAAGAATGTAAATAAGAGAATTCATAATAGAGTGGATTCACGAATAGCGTGTCCCGTTCAAAGAGTCGATACACGCAATGTTTTGATATTCAACACCTTATTAAGACAACATTCATGACAACTCTTCAATATGGATGTACATATACAATGAGTAGAAATTTTCATTTGACTCCCTTAATGACGTTAAGTTGATAGGGCAATAGCTTAATCGATACCCCTCGACTCCACATCCCTAACGTACGTAGTAACATATTGATATACTACATGATCTGATGGTGCAGAGACAACAATAGGAACAAGGACACTACGCTCTTAGCGATATGTTTTACCAATCTATCCACAACTCAATACATTCTCCTAACAAGTCCTTGGGCAATCCACTGGAACTCAATGGTGGGATCAATCCCTCTTTACATGCTTCAAATTCGCGGATTATGGTATCAAGTTTACCGATCTTGAGAATAAGACTTAGAGAGGAAATCAACTCCCTAACTTGAGATCTATCGCACGAATGGAGTATCAAAGAAAGGTAAATTTCCTAAATGTCTGAATAGCCTCCAACTTATAGATGTGGTCGACAACAAACCGATAAGAAGGACTCTACTAGACACGGCTCTGAGACACCCTAGGATACTTTAAAACCTTAGGCTCTGATACCAAGTTTGTCACGCTCCAAAATCAAGGGGCGCGACCGGTGCCCAACCAGGTAGCCCCAGTCAAGCAGACCTGGGTGCCTTTCCTATCCCACGCGTACCTCGTATTTTCATTGTCCATTAATCAAAGGAAATAGTCATTTATAATTAAAACACCCTTTTTACAAAACATACATAGTCACTTAATGAGGTTTACAACTTACATCGCCCAATATACAAAATACATATTTAAATAAGTTCACAACCCACATTTACTATCTACGGAGCCTCTAAGGATATAGAAGGATGATACAATACTTGCCGGTAACAAGGCTCCGGCTATACCTTACACCAAAAACCAAAACAAGACTCCGAAATAAAAAGTGGCATGAGCCACGCAAGGCCCCGGGAGGAAAGGGGCTCACCAATGCATCTAACGAAAAGTGAAGGGGAGCTACGGTCGGTGGACTGTAGTACCCGCTATGGATCCACCTACAATCGTAACACGAATGTAGCGCCCCCGGCAAAAGGGACGTCAGTACATTTGAATTGTACTGATATGTATGAACAAACTTTTCCCCAAGTAAAATGAAGAAATGCACAGATAACAACAGTAATAGAATCAACAATCAGATGCACATGAATGGAACAACCAAAGACAAACAAACTCCACAATCTCTCCCTTTCCCCCCTTCAACAATATTTCATCACATCAATGGTTTCACAACTTTCACATATTTTTGTTTTAGTAGTGATTTCGATCACTTTTCCACCCTTTTTACCTCGACCACCCTTATTACCTCGGCCACCCTTATCACCACAACCCACACCTTATTACCTCGGCCACCCTTATCACCACAACCCACACCTTATAACTTTGTGTTGCGGCGTGCAGGCCGATCCCACCGGACAATTACAATTCACAAACAACACAAAAACAACAACAATTCATAAAGAACAACAACAACAATTCTCAAAGAATTTCCATAACCATCAATACCAATTCCATCATATAAAACAACCCGTATATAATTCAAGTTACAATGATAGTTGCCTACAACAAGTCAAGGATGATATTACCATCGTTGTTTCAATTTCATTAATTTACTATTTCTTTCCATCATTTGTTACACAACTCTTACAACATAAACACATTCACACACACACACACTTGGTTTGTTGCCATTTACTTACACCATTATATCGGGAGACTTAACCAACAACATTCAAGGCATATTAATCACAAGAATTCGCAAATAGTCCACATAAGTAATACATACCAATTACTCGTACATCAAACAAGGTGACTTTACAAAGGCTAAAGTTAGCAATACATACCTCGATTAGGATTTCCTTAAGTTACTACAACGTTCCGGAAATTGTAGCAATTCCAATCTACTGGGAGACATAAAAAAATTGAACACAAATTATAAAGGTATTCAACGTTTCAGCTCATTTGAGCATTTTATCAAATACTAGTTGAGCATCTTAATTTCCAATCTCTTTTACAAGGTTTCCTTCATTCCCCAACCCAATCTTTACTTATTTATGTTGAACAATCTTCCAATAACCCTAAGTTGTACATGCATGTATACACAATACTAATACACCCAAGAATCATACCTTAATAACCTATCTTATACTCCAAACTCGAAATTAAAACCTACGGTATAGAATCTTACCTCTTAGATGAAGAACTTGTGATTGGGTTCTTTGATTCTTGAAGATTGATGCAAGATTTGGATGATTTAAATGTTGGGTTCCTCCTTCTCTCTCTAAAATTCTCTCACCTCTCTCTAAAATTAGTAGAAAATGACCGCAAATGAAGCCCTAAAGGATATATATTGAAATGGGGCCGGGTTATAAAAATTAGAAAATTAACCCTCCGATGTCAAGTATGCGATCGCAGAATCCACCGCAGAATGGGTAAGTGGGCCGCAGATTCGTCGCAGAACCTGTTGCCCAGAACTGGGCTGTTCTGCTTCATTCTGCGACCATTCTGCGACCATTCTGCGATTGTAGAATGGTTTTGCGGTCCGCAAAGTTAAATCTGCGATCGCAGATTTCACCGCAGAATGGCATTTTTCCAGCTTTTGGTAATTTGATCATAACTTTGTGTTGGAATGTCCAAATGATAAATGGTTTGAAGCGTTGGAAACTAGACTCGAAGACCTTTCATTTGATAGGTTATAAATCACCTAAAACCTTATATATATTTAGATATTCTCGTTCAAAGTATGGACTAGTGCAAGATCATTGGGAATTTTAGCCTATTACGAACTTTTCCAATTGTTCTTAGACTTAGGCCTTTCCTTGGATCCCAAATTACATACCATAAGACTTATACACATAATTACCAAATACAATGGATGTACACCATGTTAATAGTACAAAAAATATTATAATAAGCCTACGTGACACCACAAAATCCTAAATTACTTAGCAAACATTTTTGGGGTCTTACAATTTGAAAACATGATACGAACTCTCGCAGCATCGCATTTTCCATCTGATTGATCTTTAAGACGTCGGATTTCCTTGTTGCTACTTTGATGGCACCAGCATGTGCCTTTATGAATGAATCTACCAGCATGGCAAATGAATCCATCGAGTTTTGGGCCAGGTTGTGATACCGCATCATTTCTCCTTTAGAAAGCATTTCTTCGAACTTCTTTAGTAGGATGGACTCGATCTTGTTGTCCTGTAGGTCGTTGACCTTCACTGCACAAGTGTAAGCAGTAACGTGCTCATTGGGGTCTGAGGTTCCTTTGTACTTCGGAAAGTCTGGCATTCTGAACTTCTTTCGAATGGGTTTCCGAGCCGCTTCCTATGGGAACGGCTTCTGTACGAACTTCTTTTAATCCACACCTTTTAGGATCGGGGGTGCGCTCGGAATTTGGTCGACCCTGGAACTGTAGGTCTCGACCTTTTTGTCGTTCGCTTCTATCTTCTTCTCGCCCGACTCGATCCTCTTTGTGAGGTCCTCAAGCATCTTTATGATAGCGGAGTCGGTTGTCGACCCATTGTTGCTTGATCTTTCTAGTGCTTGTTCAGTCCAAGGGGCTGTTCCCGGGGACGCTGTACTTGGGGATTTTTTGGTGACTCTGTAGCTGAGCGATTGCCAGCTTATGTACCTACAACATCTCAAAAATAACGCGAAGGCTAACCTCATGTTCCTCTTGAGCTGGGGTTTTTTGGACTTCTTATTGCTCTGCTTGATGTATGCTCCTGTTAGTGTGGGAGATTATATCGATGTGTTGGTCATTGCTTGAGACCGCGTCCACAGGAATTGGTTCAGGTGCATTCTCTGGGTTTCGTGGTGGTACACCAACTCATGGAACATCCACACCATTCTATCTATTGTCCTCAAGATTGTTGTTTACTGAGTTAGACATTTTGACCTAAAATCAAAGATCTTGGACAATAAAAAGTGTGAAAGGTAATATGGGTTATGTAGTTAAACCAGCAAGAAAATAATCACTATTATATTTATCCCTACAGTGGGTGCCAAACTGTTTATCGTGAAAATGGTAATAAAAATTAAATTGGATTGTATGGTTCTAAAAATACATGATCTATTTTTGTGCTAGTTGTAAGGCAAAGGATGCTAAGTAAAAGACTAGGAAGTGAGATTGTAGCTTGAAACGATGGGATAGTCAAACTAATTGACTGGAGATCTAGGCCTCTATTTGGCGTATACGGGCCTCAAGGTCAAGTCTAGTGGCCAGGTTAGGGCGAACGAATGGGGATTTAACAATTATGAGAGCTACAGTAGTGGCTCTTTATGATCAATAATAAGCAATAAATGAATAATAATAAATAGAACACAATGAATACAAGCAATAAATGGAAGTTATGAAATCAAGAAAATATGTTAGAGAGCAAAAATAATGTTCTTGTGTATTCAATATTGAGCATCAGATCCCTACAAAATGACAAGGATCCCCTTTATATATGAAGGGGAATCCCAACATAGTACAAATGCATTTATTACAAAGATATGGGCCGGTAAAGCCTTTTAATGCTATGGTGCGGGTTTGGACTAGCCTAATAGACTTTGTCAGCTCTAGCCATGCGCCTTGTGAACCTCACACTAATCTACTGATACCACTGATTTACCCTACCTCTAGGTCGACCGTTGCTTACCCTACCTCGACGTAGATTACTGAGAACCCTCGAGGCTGGAGCCCAGAGCTATGCTTCGAGCCTTTAGGAGGTAGTTTCTTCGAGGTGCCTTGGTGACCAAAAAATTGGATTGTCATTTTTTGCCATATACAATCATGTAATTGCATCTAGGGTTACATATATGATTTGTTACAGCTTGTTCGGACTTATCCAGCATATAGATGAGAGATTCTTATATTATAGGTAAGTTCGGAAATGGAAATCTAGTTCTAAGATTCATGGGCTTGGTTGGATTGTGAAATTTCAGTTATGATGTGCTATCGGACATACATGGGATAGGGTGACATGGGATCACCCCCGGTTATATGCATGGTAAGGTAACACAGAGATTTAATGGGTTTCGGTACAACTCTGGGCATGTTCGAGGACGAAAGTATGTTTAAGTAGGGAGGATGTAACGACCCGACCGGTTGTTTTGAGAATTTGCACTTTGCTCGCCAGTTCTCAGGCATGACTAGCCCCGTGTGATGTATTATAACTTATGTAAATCGCCGGTTTTGGTTTTTAGGATAATCAGAATAAATTTGGAAGAACAATTCTCAGTTTGAAGCATTAAATTTGAAAGGTTTGACCAAGTTTTGACCTTTTAAAATTCGATATCGGATTTGGATTTTTATGATTTTGTTAGCTCCGTTTGGTGATTTTGGACTTAGGAGCGCGTCCGGATTGTGATTTGGAGATCCGTAGTAAAATTTTGCTTGAAATGGCGGAAGTAGGAATTTTGGAAAGTTTGACCGGGAGTGGACTTTTTGATATCGGGGTCGGATTTTGATTCCGATTCTAGAAGTTGGAGTAGGTCTGTAATGTTAAATGTTACTTGTGTGCAAAATTTGAGGTCAACCGGACTTGATTTGATAGGTTTCTACATCAGTTGTGGAAGTTAAAGTTTCAAAGTTCATTGATTTTGAATTGAGGTATGATTCGTGTTTTTAGCGTTGTTTGATGTGTTTTGAGGCCTCCAGTAAGTCCATGATTTGTTTTGAGACTTGTTGGTATGTTTTGGCGGGGTCCCGAGGGGCTCGGTTGAGTTTCGGGGTGGTTTCAGACCATTTCTAGTTGCTGGCTTTTGGCTTCAGGGGTGTGCAGTGCGTTACCATAGATTTGGCCGTGTTAGCATAGAGAAAATTTGGAAAAATGGATCTGTGCTATGCGATTGTGCAAGTCCTCCCGCGATCGCATAGAGTAAAATCTTTGCTGCACTGACCCGACTTTGGAAGCTTATATCATATAATCTTTATGGAATTTGAAAATGATCCAAAAATTAAAGTTGTTATCCATGATGTCTAGTTTTCAGAAATTTAAATCAATTATAATTTGAAGTTTTGTACAAAAGGTTATAACCATTATACTAGAGGCTGTCCGAAAGAGTTGGAGAAGGTCGTTGGAAAAATTTGTTCTACACGATCGCGGGGGAATGGCCGTGATTGCATAGGGTAAAAGAAGGGTTGGAAATTTTATTTTCTTCGCTATTGCATTAGTTTTCCGCGATAGCATAGGGTAAATGCCTGGGCAGATTATAAAGTACTATATTTCGAGGGTTTCGGCCATTTTTGCATTTTTGAGCTGTGGAGCTCGGATTGAGGTGATTTTTAAGGAATTTTCAGAGGATTGATTGGGGTAAGTGTTCTTCACTCAAATTTGGTTAAATCCCATGATTATTTATTGATTCGTATCAATTAATTTGGGAATTTGGGGTGAAAATTTGGAAAAATGGAAGTTAATTTTGGAAATTTGGATGGCACAACAAGAAAGTACGGAATTTGCAATAACATTTTTTGTTGAAATAAGTTGTTGCACGTTTTTGCAGCAAACTCCGATGGAAAAAATCTATGCAACAAGAACCGATGTTGTTGCAAAAAAATTAAATTAACGAAACAAATCTTGTTGTTGCAATAAATTTTATTTTGTTGTTATAATGTCATATAATTGCGGATTATAAAATTATTCAACAACAACAATAATTGTTGCGACAAATCAATCTGTTTTAAAACAATATATGTTGTTGCAAAAAAAAAAAAGGTGGGAATACTAGGTAATCTGATTTAAGAATCTTAGCAACAAGCATTATTGTGGCAATCAGTTACTTTCTGTCAACAACATTAGTTGTTGCATATGAGCTTCGTCAAATCCGTTTAGAACAACTTTTGACTTGTTGCTACAAACATAATTCTTATATGCTTTTAGATTTTTAACGAATGTATATGAATTACTAAATTATATATATATGCAAAAGGTTAATACATAAAGTTGTTGCTCTAGTATTTACACCCTTCTAAAAGCTAACTACTTCTAAAAGTCTTACTTACAGAAGAATAAAAACATCATATATTCAATGTCATTAAATTATAGTATAATATAACCCAAAAGACAAATCTTCTAGCTTGTGCATACATGAACCAAATTGAAAGCAGCGTTGGTTTACGCTTCATCATCATACAAAAAAAGTAAATATTAGACTTTGATTTAAAATAGAGGGAACCACAAAGGCCTATTTATATTAACCAGTATGGTAGGGGTAGAAATATTCAGCTAAAAGAATATTATAACATAAGTTCCAAGAAATTAAATCAAGTATCAACTCCAAAAAAACGGAATAAAAAGTGACTAGAAAATATTTCAGAAACCCCTTAACCTGTCACGACCCCAGTTCTCCCTCCGTGAACTGTCATGACGGCACCTAGTCTCTACAACTAGGTAAGTCTAACAATGGGCAAAATAAACAAAACTTGAGGAAGAAATAATTAAAAGCCAAAATAACCGAATGAAACAATATTAAAAAAATGTCGCTCGGCATATACAATACAACTTCCTAAAAACTAATACACTTTCCTAAAACCCGGAATCTCATGAAACCACAAGCCTTTGAATATCTAACAGTGTCTAACTCCAGAATGTCTAACAAAGAAAAGAAATACACAAGGGCTAATACTTTAAAACGAGAATAGGAAGGGACTCCTCGCTCTGCGGATGCAGCAAATACACCTCGAAGTCTCTGGAGCAGTCGCCTCGCCTCAAGGGTGATAGGACTAAGTCGAAGCACCTGGATCTGCACATGGAAAACATGCGCAAAAAGGGCATGAGTACACCACAGCGGTACTCACTAAGTGCCAAGCCTAACCTCGGTTGGGTAGTGACGAGGAAGATAAGGGACCTACTGAGGTTAAATAAAATATAAAGTTCGACAGTGTGGAACAGAAACAATATAAATAAGTACATCAATAAAAGCAACACAGGATATAAAGAATAGCAACAACTATTACAGAGGCAAAGTAAACACCGAAAGAAATACGGTTTAGCACCGAAAAATAACAATCGGGGATATTCCAGGATATCGTCCTGTAGTCCCAAATATATATGTCTAATAGATCTCCTGGGATACCGTCCCGTAGTTTAACTCATAGTGCGCGGGGATCTACCGGAATCCCGTTCCGTAATCCCAAATGTAAATACCCAGTACCAGGGGAATCAACCAGGTGCAGTCCTGTAGTTCCATATAACTGTACAGGGGGTCTACCGGAATCCCCCATCAGTAGTGCCAAATGTAAACAGACAAGGGGGAGCTACCGGAATCCCACATCCGTAGTCCCAATGTAAATACACAATAGCAACATGAAAATATTCGGAAATGTCAAATTTAATATTAAAGCAAACAAGTAATTCTAGCCAAGCATGCTGCACAAAATTCAGGTAAACAGTTTGAGTAAATAAAGCAATTAAATCACTTAGAGATGCTTTCATAAGCTAACATCAGGCTTAATAGTGCAAGTAATAAAAACAAAAAAAGAAACACACTATTAATTACTTAATGAAAATAGAATTTCCAACAATTAGCACAAGTACGCACTCGTCACCTTACGTAGAAGGCATTTCAATTATCATTAATACCAAATCTTAAGGGGAAGGTCCCCCACACAAGGTTAGGCAAGCCATTCACCTTGAACTGGCTCAAAATCAACCCGAGACCACGTTCTTTCCACGAGTACCCGACTCCAAATGACCCAGATCTATTCAATTCAATTGTATAATCTAAATAACACTTCAAGTAACTGATTCTAAAAAGAAATTCTAAGCTAATACGCGAAATTAGGTAAAATGACCAAAATGCCCGTAAGGACCACATCTCAAAATCAGGTAAAATTTAAATTTTCAGAATCCTCATACTCTCACGAGTCTATACATAACAAGAACACTGAATTCAGAGTTCAATTGGCCCCTCAAATACCATTTTAAGGTCTCTTAATCTCAAGCCTTAATTACCCTTTGCCCCCAATTTTTTCACCACTAATTTGGTCTTTAATCACATATAAACGAGTTATGAAGTCAAAAATCTCACCTCCAAGTGATTCCCCTTTGGTTCCCCCAAAAATACCCTCAAAAGCTTCAATCCCGTTCAACGCGGAAGGCCCCTCGCATTCGCGAAGCACAATTTCACTTGGGCCTAGATTTTTTCATCGCAAACGCGATGCCCGGGACGCGAACGCGATTCAAAACTTCCTTATCCTATGCGAATGCGGGAAAGCAATCGCGAACGCGTAGGTATAGAACTCCCAGCTTCGCGAACGTGAAGCACAAATTCCTTACCACCCCCAAATCATCTTCGGGAATGCGAGATCCCACTCGCGAACGCGAAGAAGGAAACCAGAACTGACTGCTGCAACATTTTTTGCAATTTTAACTTCCAAAAATGACCTGTTGAGCATCCAAAACACACCCGAGGCCCCCGGTACCTCAACCAAACCTACCAATATATCCCATAACTTCATTCAAACTTTTTCCAACATTCAGAACGCTCAAAACAAATCAAAACACCAATTTAGCATTGAATTCAAGCCTAAGAACTTCAAAAATCAGTAAAAATACGCTTTCGATAAAAAAGTCTATCAAACCTCATCCGAATGACCTAAAATTATGCATACGCATCACATTAAACACTACAGAGCTTGTCCAACTTCCGGAATTCCATTCCGACCATCGAATCAAAATCTCACTATCGAACAGGAAACTTAAAAAATTCAACTTTCAGCATTTCAAGCCTAAATTAGCTACAGACCTCCAAAACACAATCCGAAGACGCTCATAAACTCGAAATCACCAAAATAAGCTAACGGAACCATTGGAATTCCATTCTGAGGCTGTCTTCACATTGTTCCGACTATAGTCAAATTTCAAAAACTAAAGCTCTCATTTAGGGACTAAGTGTCCCAAAAATCTTCGAAACTTAAAACCGAACATCCCAGCAAATCAAACTAGCAGAAATAAACATGGGGAAAGCAGTTAATAGGGGATCGGGGTGTTAATTCTTAAGAAGACCATCCATGTCGTCACATCCTCCTACACTTAAACATCCGTTCATCCTCGAAAGAGCACAGAGACATACCTGAAGTAGTGAAAAGATGAGGGTAACAGCTGCACATATCCTGCTCGGTCTCCCAGGTCGCCTCCTCGACCGGCTGACCACTCCACTGAACCTTCATTGATGCAATGTTCTTTGACCTTAGCTTTCTAACCTGCCTATCTAATATTGCCACTGGCTCCTCAATGTAAGATAGATCATTGTCCAACTGGACTGAACTGAAATCCAACACGTGCGACGGGTCACCGTGATACCTCTAGAGCATCGAAACATGAAATACCGGATGAACTCCTGCCAAGATGGGAGGTAAGGCAAGCTCATAAGCACCCTCACCAACACGCCTCAATAAACCTCGAACTCAACTTCCCCTTTTTCACAAATCTCATAATGCCTTTCATAGGTGAAACCCGAAGTAAAACCCGCTCTCCAACCATATAGGAAACATTGCGAACCTTCCGGTCCGCGTAACTCTTCTGTCTGGATTGGGTTATGCGGAGTCTATCCTGAATCACCTTAACCTTATCCAAAGCATAATGAACCAAGTGTGTGCCCAACAATCTAGCCTCACCCGGCTCAAACCAACCCACCGGGGATCCACATCCTATACAATATAAAGCCTTATATTGTGCCATATGAATGTTGGACTGATAGCTGTTGTTGTAGGCAAACTCCGCCAATGGGAAGAAATGATCCCAAGACCCTCCAAACTCAATCACACATGCACATAGCATATCCTCAAGAATCTGAATTGTACACTCGGACTGTCCGTCCCTCTGAGGGTGAAATTTTGTACTCAAGTCCACCCGAGTACCCAACTCATGCTGAACGGCCCTCCAGAGCCGTAATGTCAACTAAGTACCTCTATCTGAAATGATTGAAACTGGAATACCATGCAGACGAACAATCTCCCGGATATAAATCTCCGCTAGATGCTCCAAAGAATAGGTAGTACACACATGAATGAAGTGAGCGGACTTGGTCAGCCGATCCACAATCACCCAAATAGCATCAAACTTTCTCAAAGTCCGTGGGAGCCCAAATACGAAGTCCATAGTGATCCGCTCCCACTTCCACTATGGAATCTCTATCTGCTGAAGCAACCCAGCGGGTCTCTGGTGCTCATACTTCACATGCTGACAGTTGAGGCACCGAGCTACAAATCTAACTATATCTTTCTTCATCCACCTCCACCAATTGTGCTGCCTTAAATCCTGATAGATCTTCGCGGCACCCAGATGAATGGAATACCGCGAATTGTGGGCCTCTGCCAGAATCAACATTGGGTACACAGATCCAACCCATCATCCTCAATACCCCATCGTCACCAATAGTCACATCTCTGGCATCACCGTACTGAACCTTGTCCTTGAGGACAAGCAAATGAGGGTCATCATACTACGTTTCCTGATACGATCAAATAAGGAAGACGGAGAAACTATGCAAGCTAGAACCCGACTAGGCACCGAAAGATCCAACCTCACAAACAGGTTGGTTAAGGCCTGAACATCCATCGCCATATGTCTCTCTAATGCTGGTAAACTCCCCAAACTCTCTGCCTGGCGACTCAAGGCATTGGCTACCACATTAGCCATTCTCGAGTGATACAAAATAGTGATATCATAGTCCTTCAGCAACTATAACCATCTCCTTTGGCACAAATTTAGATCCTTTTACTTGAACAGGTGTTGCAAGCTTTGATGATTAGTATAAATCTCACAAGGAACCCCGTACAAATAATGGCGCCAGATCTTCAGGGCGTGAACAATGGCAGCTAACTCAAGGTCATGGACAGAGTAATTCTTCTCATGTACCTTTACCTATCTGGACGCGTAGGCAATCACCCTACCATCCTGCATCAACACCGCTCCGAGGCCAATCCTCGAGTCATCAGAATAGACCATATAAGACCCCGAACCAGAAGGTATTCTCAAAATTGGGGTTGTGGTCAAAGATGTCTTAAGCTTATGAAAGCACGCCTTACACTCTTCCGTCCACTCGAACAAAGCACCCTTCTAGGTTAGTCTAGTCATAGGGACTACGATCGATGAAAACCCCTCCACAAAACGACAGTAATAACCCGCCAAGCCAAGAAAACTGCGGATCTCTGTAGTTGAGGATGGTCTGGGCCAACTCTACATGACCTATACTTTCTTTGGATCCACCTGAATACCCTCACTCGATACCACGTGGCCTAAGAATGCTACAGAATCCAAACAAAACTCACATTTCGAGAACTTAGCATATAACTTCTTCTCTCTGAGAGTCTGAAGCACAGTCCTCAGGTGTTGCTCATGATCTTCACGACTTCGGGAATACACCAGAATATTATCAATAAAGACAATGACGAACGAGTCAAGATACGGCCGAAACACATTGTGCAACAATTGCATAAAGGCTGCTGGAGCATTGTTCAACCCAAATTACATAACAAGGAACGCGTAATGACCATACCGAGTCCTGAAAGTAGTCTTCGAGATATGTGGCTCCCGAATCTTCAACTGATGGTAACCTGAGCACAAGTCAATCTTAGAAAACACTCGTGCTCCCTGAAGTTGGTCAAACAGGTCATCAATACGAGGCATAGGATAACGGTTCTTCACTGTAACTTTGTTCAATTGGCCATAATCAATACACATACGCATAGAACCATCCTTTTTCTTCAGAAACAATACAGGAGCACCCCAAGGTGATACACTGGGCCGGATAAAACTCTTATCAAGCAATTCCTGTAATTAATCCTTCAACTCCTTCAACTAAGGAGGAGCCATACGATACGGAGGAATGAAAATGGGTTGAGTGCCCGGAACAGCTAAATGCCAAAATCAATATCTCTATCTGGCGGCATGCCCGAAAGATCAGCTAGAAACACATAGGGAAAATCCTATACTACTGAGACTGAATCAACTGAAGGGGTATTAATAGTTACATCTCTCATATAAGCTAGATGCGCGCCACACCCCTTCTTAACCATGCGATGAGCCTTAAGGAAAGAAATAACTCAACTAGGAGTGTGATCTAATGTACCCCTCCATTCAACACGCGGTACACCTGGCATAGCCAGCGTCACGGTTTTGGCGTGACAATCAAGAATGATGGTAGGAATATACGTTCTAGTTTGCAAATTGTCATCCGTATGCTTTTATATATTTTATCTAACTTATTCATATGTAACTCTTTAGCACTCAAATCACTAAAGAATAATGACAATTCAATTAACAGATCATATGCATCCTTTGGCAAAATTCCTTTGATGATAAGTGGAAAGATACACCGGAAAGGAACATGGTGATCATGAATTTTAAGTCCAAAAATTCTAGCTTCCTTAACATTGACACAACGACTAATGTTAAAAGTATAAGCATCAGGAAACTTGACATCTTTGATGAGTTGACAGAATTTAAACTTTTCTGTTTTGGACATTGTATAACTAGCAGGAGGAAGTATATACTTATCCCCACTTTTAATTGGATGGATCAGCTTTTTGATTCTCATCTATTGTATGTCCAATCGAGATTTCAATGTGTCCTTTATTTTTCCGTCAATATCCAACAATGTTCCTATGACGCTTTCACTAATGTGTTTCTCTATATGCATTACATCGAAATTATGTCTCAACAATACAGTCCTCCAATATGGTAGTTGAAAGAATATACTTTTCATCTTCCAGTTGTCACGTGTTTCGCCATCTCGTTTTCTTTTTCTTGTGTTATCCTCATGGATCCTTGTGAGGATGTATTTATTGGTGCAAGCACATCATCTCCACTCAATGGTTATGGTTCAAGTCTTTCTTACCTTGTGTTATCAAAAGAATTTTTGCTTTAACGATAAGGATGATTTATCTCCAAGAACATATGATGACTTATATAGCACTGTTGTCGACCATGTTTCAAGTAAATAGAGCAAATATTTACATGACGAACAGGAAAAGCGAATTTACCTTTAGTGCTCTAACCGGACAAAATGCCATATGCATGAAAGTCATTAATTGTCCACAACAAAAGAAGCACACAATTAAAAAATGTGTTGCTTAAAAGTATCATAAGTCTCAATTCCATCCTCCCATAATTTTTTCAAATCATCAACCAAAGGTTGGAGATATACATCTATATCATACCAGGGATTTTAGGGCCAGGAATAAGCAAGGATAACAAAAAAATAGATTGTTTCAAGCATAACCACGGGGGGTAGATTATACAGAATCAAGAATACTGGCCACATACTATAGGCATTGCTCATGAAACCAAAAGAATTAAAACCATCTGAAGCAAGCCCAAGTCTAACATTACGTGGATCTGATGCAAAATCCAAATGTTTCTCATCAAAAGTTTTCCATAACAGTGAGTCAACTGGATGCCTTAATACTCTATCATCGACTCGTTTATTTTTATGCCACCTCATATCTTCTTTGGTTTGTTTAGTCATAAACAACCGTTGTAATCTTGCTATCGAAGGAAAGTATCTAAGAATTTTTCTAGGAATTCCTTTCTTTCTCTTATTCAACTTACTTGAAGAAACTTCAGTGTCATCTTCTCCTTTCCGTACTATCCATCTTTTCTCACCACATTCAGGATATTGCTCAAGATCCTCATATTCCTTTCTATATAAGATGCAATTATTAAAACAAGCATCTATTTTCACTTAATCTAGACCCAAATCTTTAATAATCTTTTGAACTTCATAAATAAAATTAGTGTCACGACCCAAAAACCAACCCAGTCGTGATGGCTCCTATTGTGAAACTAGGCGAGCCGACACAATTTCCGAATCAACCAATATTTAATAAAAGTCATTTTTTTACCGTTAATTAATTAATAATCTCATGATGTAAGTCTAAATGAACAGTACAAAATAAATACACAAGCCCGACATCGGGATGTCACTAGTCATGAGCATCTACTACAAATGGCCGGGAAAATCACAAGAATACATTAAGGAAGAATAAGGAGGGAAAAAGCAGAGCTACGATCGCCAGGCAGCTAGCTTGGTAACTCCGATGAACCTAGCACCGAGCTCAGAAGTACCTAAATCTGCACATAAGGTATAGGGAGTAATGTGATTAAGCAAACTCAGTAAGTAATAAAAGCAAATAAAGTCTGAGCAGTAAGAAATCACGTAATCCACGTCATAGCACCACTACGGGTACAATAACTTTACTAAAACAGGATACAAACCAAATCATCTTGTTAAAACCAGTTTCAGTAAAATCCTTTGAAATATAACTTTCTAACAGTTTCAATAAAGATTTAATGTAGTTTATAGTAAAAGTGATGAAAAATCGTAATCGGCCCCTCGAGCAAAATATTTCATAAACAACCTTTCTGGCAATCCTCTCGGTCATTCATATACATCACATAACGTGAAATCTCAGTGGAAATAACAAAACCAAATCAGTAATCTAATTTTCAAACGTCTTGTAAAAAATCCAATTTCAATGAAAGTTGTTCAAAACATTTGTTTAACATTTTCGATAGAGGCTCAGTATAAAGATGAGTGAAAATAGTAATTTCATAAATCAAGCCCCTCAAGCAAAGCATCACTCGTATACATGTATATATAGCCCCTCGGGCAAGCCTCTATGTCACTTATGACTTAACTCTTATCAATCAACGCTCACACACAACACTCCCGCTTAATAGGTACTATATAATAACTGATGGGGCATGCAGCCCGAACCATATATCATTGTGGCGTGCAGCTCGACCCATATAAATAGCTGACTGAGCTTAGTGGGGGTGTGCAGACTATAGAAGGGCTCTTACAGGCCAAGTATATATATATATATATATATATATATATATATATATATATATATATATATATATATATATATATATATATATATATATATATATATATATATATATATATATATATATATATATATATATATATATATATATATATATATATATATATATATATATATATATATATATATATATATATATATATATATATATATATATATATATATATATATATATATATATATATATATATATATATATATATATATATATATCCTCGGTCTATCTCAGTCATTAACCACACAATCAAGCCTTCGGCCTCTCTCAACCATCAACCTCACAAGCCACTCGGACTATCAATAAAACAGGGCCTTCAGCTTAAAATGTCATTTATACTAACAAAATTGAGTAAATAAAGTTGAGTTAGCGAATCAGTAAAACACAACATGACTCAGCATAATTATTAAGTCAAAGTTGTGAGGAGTCGTAGTTAAAAATCCCAATAAGGGTCCAAAATAGTTGGCATGAGGCCCAAATATGGCATTTCGCCCAAAACATAGCAATACTTTCCGATACACAATGATATCAAATAGTTTTCAATCAAATACGCGACTTAACAGTTATACGGGATGTGTTATCCTCATGGATCCTTGTGAGGATGTATTTATTGGTGCAAGCACATCATCTCCACTCAATGCTTATGGTGCAAGTCTTTCTTACCATGTGTTATCAAAATAACTTTTGCTCCAACGATAAGGATGATTTATCTCCAAGAACCTACGATGACTCATATAGCACTACTTTTGACCATGTTTCAAGTAAGTGGAGCAAGTATTTACATGACGAACAAGAAAAGTGAATTTACCTTTAGTGCTCTAACCAGACAAAATGCCATATGCAGGAAAGTCATTAATTGTCCACAACAAAAGAAGCACACAATTGAAAATTTTGTTTGTTAGAAGTATCATAAGTTTCAATTCCATCCTCCCATAATTTTTTCAAATCATCAACCAAAGGTTGGAGATACACATCTATATTCATACTAGGACTTTTAGGGCCAGGAATAAGCAAGGATAAAAAAAAATTTAGATTGTTTCAAGCATAGCCACGGGGGGGTATATTATACAGAATCAAGAATACTGGCCACAGAATATAGGCATTACTCATGGAACCAAAAGAATTAAAACCATCTGAAGCAAGTCCAAGTCTTACATTACGTGGATCTGATGCAAAATCCAAATGTTTCTCATCAAAAGTTTTCCATAACAGTGAGTCAATTGGATGCCTTAATATTCTATCATCGACTCGTTTATTTTTATGCCACCTAATATCTTCTGCGGTTTGTTTAGCATAAACAACCGTTGTAATCTTGCTATCGAAGGAAAGTATCCACAATTTGGGGGTGGTTGTTTGAGTTCATCTTATTTTTCATAGGATCTTTTTTATGTAGTTGTGGAATTAAATGCTTTTTCATGATTATCTGTAGCTAGCGAAATTAACCTTGAAATTTCTTTTATATTTTCAAGTGTGTATTCTAAGTATTTAATATCTTTAGTTTTTTGATATTCTTCTATATTTTTTTCTAATATTATTTTTGACATATTTATATGTTTTAGAATTTCTAACCAGTACTTAAAATATTTGTAACTATCAATTTTTGATTTGTTCATATTAATACTGAGATGTATACCTGTTGATACATATATCCATGGTTTCTATATTTCTCAGTGTTATTTCTTTTCTGTGTTGATAACTTTCAAGTTTATCTTCATAAAATTCAATTTCATTTTCTATAGTTAATAAAGCTTTATTACGTAATTTATTATATCTAATAATATCTTTGCAGGTTTTAATATTGTATTTAACACAATCTATTTTTCTATTTATGTTACTGAGGGTTTTAAGAAGTTTCCATTTCTGGGTATTATAGAATCTTATATAATGAAAAGTGTTATGTTTCATTTATAAAAAGATTTTATTAACTTGATATGTGATCATTAGTCTGAATATAAATCTAGTTCATATAGATCTAATATATCTATTTCATGTGATACAATTAGTTCTGTAAATGCTTGTTCCATTACATATATTATTTCAAAAGTAACTAAAATATCGTAAATTTTTCTTTTAACATCGTTATTAAGTCTCTTAAAGATATATAACATAAGTATTTTGTAGTCAATATTTTCTTCTAATAAATACGTGTGGTTGTTCATTTAGATTTATTATTTATCCTTATCATGTGTTTACTAAACATATTCCCTCTAACCTCTTTGTTTATCATAGAGTTTATCATATTTTAATAAGTTATACTGAACAATCTTTTCTGGTCACTACCATGTTTTTCATGCTTCAATCATTTACCCTAACAGCGCCTCAACTCTGTGTACTCCCCTAAACGGCTTCCTTGCCTACTGGTTTCCACTTTAGGATGGCATAGTCTGGGCTTAACTACTCTCAGCATTATTAGACAGGCAAACTTTCTCAAGATGTTCTTTATAACAGTACTATAACATGATAAACAATTATGATATTCAAGAGATTATAAGGAATATATGAGTTTAGTTAAACATGATTATGAATAAACTTACCTGGTTTTGTAACTCGTTTGAATGCTCCATAGCTTTCTGAAGTTTGTATATAATTAGATATTTTATTGAGAGAAGATAAGAGAGAGAGTGAGGATGAGGATGTCTGAGGATGTCCTCCTTCCTCAGATTTACATTCTATATAAAGAAAATTAAAACGACTCTTACTGTTTACAAATGACTCCTACTATTCATGAACGACCTTTACTGTTCATGATTATGACATATACTATTTACTTTATGACTCTTACTATTCATGAACGACCTTTACTGTTCATGATTATGACATATACTATTTACTTTATGACTCTTACTATTCATGAACGACCTTTACTGTTCATGAATGCGACTAGTACTATTTACTTTACATTATATGTTTCCAGTAGCTGTCTTCTTCTTTTGTCTTCTTGTTGATACCTTCATTCTAGTTGGACTTCTGGTACATAGTTATCATCTCCGTTGCACTTTGAACATATGTGGTCTGGATATTTGTGTCCTACTAGTTTGCAGTATCTTGTTAATAACTCGTTTGAAATAAATTCTTTTTTCAATGCTCTGGTAGTTGGTTGCATTTCTGGTTTTAATAATGATAAAATCCATTTCTGGACTTCATCCATATCTCCTTGTCGTAGTTCCTTCGAGTTGGCATATATCATCAATTGGTCTCTGGAATAGTAGCTCCAGATAGCATTTCCTTGTAGATAATTGTTAGCTAGTTCTTGAATAATAGTTGCTATACCAATTATTCTTTTATTAGCATAGAAACTTGGTATCTCCATTTTCTGTATCTCCGGTTGTTTCTCTATCTCTTCCGGTATTATCATATCTCGTGTTAGCCCTATTTTTATCACCTGTATTATGGGTTTTATTTCATCATATAGTATTTCCGCTGGTGCTGTATAGAATTTGATGAAGAATAGGTTGCCTTTTGTAATTCTCTTGAAGGTGACAAATGCTTTGTATAGCTCTGGTATTCCAATTATTTCTTCTCCGTCATGGGTATATACTGTGCTGAGTAGTCCGTAGTTGTAACATGTTTTTACTAGGTTTGCTTTTGTTTTTGGCTGGGCTATAAGCCTATTATATCCCTGTAGTTTTTGGGTTATATAATCTTGTGTTGGATCTGTAGTAGTTGTTGATCTAGGGTTTAGGTTCAGAAATGTCTGGATTTTATATATATTCTCAATATATGTTTGAGTAATATGGTTATATACCTTTTTGTTGTGGTGTAGGCTATTAGCATAGGTTGAAGTTTGTGGGGCTATAACTATTGCTTCTCTTGGCTTTTTTGATGTAAATGGCTTATCAAATACGGTATTTAGGTTTACATTGATATGTGGCTTTTTGCTAACTTGTTTGCTTGTACCTGCAGCTGTATATAAAGCAACTGTGTTATGGGTTTTTTGGAGTTTCCCAACGTCTCCTTCTACCTCTGGAAGTTTAGAGTCTTCCGATTGACTTAGCTCCGCATTTTTATAGTCATGCTGCTGACTTTCTAGCTGTTGTAATCTTTTTCCCATACTCTCCATCTGTAAGGATAGAGTAGTAAGGATTGTAAATATGTCTTTTGATTCTTGGCTTTCATCTGTTTGGGTACCTTTGTCTTGATAGGTAGTCTGCAATAACATTCTTGTCAGTCCGTATTACTTCAATTGTAAATGTAAAATTTTGTATATTTAATACAAGTCTCCTTATTTCCTTTGTAGTTACTGAATCCTGTACTTTCCGAGTTATCCACCATTTTACTTGTGTATTATCTGTTCTTACTATAAATTTGTTATAAACAATATATGGCTCAAATGCTAACAAACATTTATATAATCCAAATAGTTCTTTCCTATTTATTTCCCATTTTAATTGTGGTTCCGTGTATGATCCGGAATAATATCTACAATGGTGTTCAATTTTTTCATTATCATATTTATATTTTAGAACTCCTCCGTAGCTGTGATCACTAGAATCAGTTTCTACAATATATGTAAATTGTTTCTTTTCATCTGGAAAATATAGTTTTGGTAATTTTTTACACATATTTTTTATCTTCTGTATATGTATTTTATCTTTTTCGTCAAAATGATATTCTATGTCCTTTTTTAATTTTTTCTGTAATGGTTTTAAGTTTTCTGCTAATTTAGGAATATATTCTCTTACTTGGTTAACCAATCCTAAAAATGATTGTAACTTCTTTTTTGTATCAAGTGTTTCATTCAAGTTAATTATTTTTTGTACTACATGGGTTTGCATTTTTATTCCGTTTTTATCTATTTGTATACCTAAAAATTCTATTTGATTTTTCATTACTTCTGCTTTCTTTTTACTTAAACTTATTCCTGATATTTCTACAATGTGTATGAATTTTTCTAGTAGTTTTATATGTTCGTTCTCTGTTCTAGAATATAGCAATATATCATCTATATATATTATACAATTTTCTAATTGGTTGAAGTAATTATCCATAAAATGTTGATACCTACCTGGTGCATTTTTATATCCAAAAGGTAATACGTTCCATTCGTAAAATCCTTGTGGTACTGTGAATGCTGTTAACTTTTTAGATTCATCTTCTAGTTTTAAATGGTAAAATCCTGATTTACAGTCAAATTTACTAAAATAGTTATATCCTTGTATTTGTCTAATTTTCAGTATTTTATTTGGTATCGGATAATTATATGTTTTTGTTTTTGCATTTAAGTTTCTATAATCTATAACCATACGGCTTTTTCCTCTTTTTTGTTCACTATGCTTATTTACTATAAATGCTGAGCTAGTATGTTTACTATTACTTTCTTGTATGTAGTTATTATCTAATAATTCTTTTATATGCATTTTAAATTCTGTTAAATCATTAAAATTGTATTTTAAAGGTTTTTGTGTTATTATGCTATTTTCATCTATTAGTTCAATCTTTATTTTTGTTTGATGTTTTTCCCATCCTTGGAGTGGATTATCATTATATAGTAATTCTAGTTTATCTTGTAGTGGTTTTATCTTATTTATTGAGAAAATGATTATCTCTATATTATGGTTACTTTGTATTACATTTTCTAATTTTTGGGTAATCTTTTCACTTCCTTTAATCCAGGGTGTTGTTTTTCTTACTTTATTATTTACTCTTTTTGCTCCTAATTTTTGTTTACACGGGGTAGTAAACCACCAATGTGTTTTTGTTATAATATGTGGGTATAATTTATCTAAAAATGGCATTCCTAATAATATATCTTTATTTGTGAATTCGTAACTATATATTTCTTCTATGGTTAATATTTTATCCCATATTTGTATTTTTATATTTCTTGCTTTATATGTTATCATACTTCCTTCATTATTAAATCCTGTTACTACTATGGGGGTTTTTAGCTTTTCCCATTTACTTTCTGGTAAACAATTATGTCTACACATATTAGCTTCTGCTCCTGTATCCACCATAGGTGTATAATATCTATTATAATATCCTTCTACTATTATTTTGGAAAGTATGTATATCTTTGGCATTATATCAAAGTTCTTTTTATTATTATTTTCTTATTTTCATAACTTATTGTTAATTGCCTATCTTCTAATTTATATGGTTTGACTTTTTCTAACCATTTTATCCCTAGTGTAATATTTTTATCTCCTTGATATATTTTAAAATTTATTAATATTGGTATTCCTCCAATAATTAATTCTTTTTCAGTTGTTTCTTCGTTTTTTCTTAACGCTTTTGGTAGTTCTGAATTTTGTTGTTCTATTGTTACTATCTCTTGTTCTGGTATTAGTTCTCTTATAACATAATTCTCTTCCTGCCCTGTATTTATTAGTATTAAATATTTTCTTTGGTCCATTATTCCTGTTATATAATAATGATGTGGGTTTATTTCTTCTATTTTTTGTTCTATTAATTTTTGTGGAGTGGTATAATTTATTCTTTTTGATGTACTTCTTGATGTACTTCTTGATGATGTTTCTGGCATTTCATTATTTATTCGTTTTGATGTGCTTAATCTTTCTTTTACTATTTCTAAATCTTCATCCATGTCTATTTCTGTATAACTGTAATCATTGTTGTCTATAACTGATACTATTCTTTCGAATGGATTTTCTATTTTTATTTTATTTATTTTATTTTTAGTTGTTATCTTATGTTTTGTTGTTAAGACATATAGATTTTTACATCTTGCTGTGAATATTTTACTTCCTGGTGCTAATTCTATTCCAGACATTTTCCAGTATAATACTAATGATTTATCTATATTTTTATCATCTACTGCTACTGAATAGTTAGCACTTACTATAAATTTAAATTTTTGGTATATTAAGTTACCTCTTACAGCACTTATTATACTCTTTTCTATAGGTTGTACAATCCTATCATCTGCCAAGTATATTTCTATAGGGGTATCTATTCCTTCCCTAAAACATGCTTTTATTAGGATCTCAGTTCCTCCTAAGTGTACATATTTTATTGGATTTTTTGCTTTTATATCTTGTATTTCTTTATTTAGTAGTCTTTTATTTAAAATTGGTATTTGTGCTTTACCTTTGATGTATTTACAATCTATTATATGTTCTCTTTGGCTTACTACATAGTATTCTTCTTTTGTCTTTTAAACCAATTCTTTATTGTTGGTACTTCTAATATTTTGTCTATACTTAGATCCAATTCCTTTCCTTTTATTTGTTCAAATATATTAGCGTCAAATATTATTTTTTGTTCTGAAGATTGTTCATCTTGGTGTTCTTCTTGTTGTATAATTTGTATATCTTTTTCAGTCATAATTTTCTTCATCTGACTCTTCTATATCCTTGTTTATTTCATTTTCAGAGAACTCGTTTTCTGATATCTCATATATGCTGTCTTCACTGCTTAATTCATAATCTACATATTCTACTTGTGTATATTTATCATTATCTATCAATATTTCGGTAATTTGTTTCTTCTTTGGGTTTTTTGGTAATTTATAATCTTTGGCTAAGTGTCCTAGCTTTCCACAATTATAGCAAGTACATTCTGTTAGTTTTTTCTTTTTCCTATATGGTTTTTTATGTTTATAATTTTTTACATAATATCTTCTTCTTGGTTTCCTATATTTATACTTTGAATATTTTGATTTAAATTTCTTTTTCTTTCCTTCTTTTTTGTAATATTTATCTGTGCAGCCAAATTGGGGTGTTATTCTACTTTTGCAACATGCCAAATTTTTTACTAATATTTTTTCCATTTTCATGTTTTCTTTATATTTTTCACATAATTCTATAAACCAGTTTTGTAGAAATTTTATCCTTACTCCTAATGTATCTGCTAGTCCTGCTTCGTTCCAACTTTTTATTATTTTTGAGCTAAAGGGTTCTGGTAATTTTGTAAAATATAATTTTCTTATCTCTTTACTTTCATCTGGACTATATGTTCCTTTATAATAATAGTCTCTAAATGCACAAGTATATTCATCTATATAACACATATTACATATTGCTAATTTTGTCATTAAATTTCTATTTGTAATTTTTTCTTTATTTTGTTCTTCTACTTCTGTTGTCATACTACTAAATTCATTTCTTATTGCTATTTCATATTTATTTAATATATCTGTAACTGTTGTTGTAGTTGTACCGTCAAGTTTTTTATTACTCCTTAATGTGTCTAAGCTTTCACTTGATAAATTTTGTAACCATAATTTTACAGTTCCTATTAATGTTCTTTCTATATATCCTGGTGTTTCCGTTATTGTTATTTTATTATCTATTAGTTGTTTTGAGATATATCCTATCCATAATTGTATTGTTTTATTTATATCTGCTACACAATCTAGATCTAAAAAATTATATTGTTCAGTTATCTGTCTTGGTGCCCATTTCTTATTTAACCTTTTATCCCATAATGTTTTGTTTCTGTCATATGCATCATAACTTACTCTGTAATAGGTTGGGTTTAATTGTTTTGGATTTTTTATTCCTGATATGCTTGGTTTATCTTCGTTCATATCTCCTGTATTTATTTCTGGGTTTATTTTTATCTTTTCTATTTTTTCTATAAGTTCTGTGTATGTTTCACTTGTTTCTGAATAGTTTTCTCCTAGTTCTGTGTCTTTATCACTTTGGTCATTTATTTCGTTTATACTTATTTTTGATGGACTCTCCTGTACTTCTTCTAACTGTAATTTGAATCTTTCTATCTCATTTGTTAGTTTTAGTTCTTCTTCTTCTTCTTTACGTTTTTCCTTTTCTTTTAGTTTATTTGCATACATCTGTTTTAGCATCTCTAATTCTTTTTCTAATTCTGTTATTTTAGTGTTTTTTACTTCCTCTATCTGTTGTATTTTTTCTTTAGCTTGCTGTTGTATTTCTTTAATCTCTCGTTTTCTATCTATTTCTTCGTTTTCTTTTGTTATTCTAACCATGGCGGTTAAACTATCCTCTAGTTTTACAGTTTCTTTTTCTAACATTAAGTTTAGGTTATTTCCTATTTTTTTATATCTTCTTCCTAAGTTAGAAAATATTATTGTTATTTTTAATCCTTCTGGATTCTCATATGTTTTCTCTTCTAATGCGAATTCTTCTTTATTCATTTTTATCCTTTAGATAACAAACATATTTATATTCTGTTTTAGATATTATATCGATTAATTTGGACAGCCTAGCTTTGTTTATTTTTGTGATACTTAAGTATTCATATTCTATATATAGTTTCTTTAGTTTCTTCCTAATTTTCTGCGATTTCTTAGTTATTTTGATTGTTTCACTGTTTTGCGGGTTTGTACTATTAATGTCAGTGTTATTTTTCATGATTTGCTTCTTAATATAAATGTTTATTTTTCATAGCTCTGATACCAATTTGGGGGTGGTTGTTTGAGTTCATCTTATTTTTCATAGGATCTTTTTTATGTAGTTGTGGAATTAAATGCTTTTTCATGATTATCTGTAGCTAGCGAAATTAACCTTGAAATTTCTTTTATATTTTCAAGTGTGTATTCTAAGTATTTAATATCTTTAGTTTTTTGATATTCTTCTATATTTTTTTCTAATATTATTTTTGACATATTTATATTTACTTGAAGAAACTTCAGTGTCATCTTCTCCTTTTCGTACTATCCATCTTTTCTCACCACATTCAGGACATTGCTCAAGATCCTCATATTCATTTCTATATAAGATGCAATTATTAAAACAAGCAACTATTTTCACTTAATCTAGACCCAAATCTTTAATAATCTTTTGAACATCATAAATAAAATTAATGTCACGGCCCAAAAACCAACCCAGTCGTGATGGCTCCTATTGTGAAACTAGGCGAGCCGACACAATTTCCGAATCAACCAATATTTAATAAAAGTCATTTTTTTACCGTTAATTAATTAATAATCTCATGATGTAAGTCTAAATGAACAGTACAAAATAAATACACAAGCCCGACATCGGGATGTCACTAGTCATGAGCATCTACTACAAATGGCCGGGAAAATCACAAGAATACATTAAGGAAGAATAAGGAGGGAAAAAGCAGAGCTACGATCGCCAGGCAGCTAGCTTGGTAACTCCGATGAACCTAGCACCGAGCTCAGAAGTACCTAAATCTGCACATAAGGTATAGGGAGTAATGTGATTAAGCAAACTCAGTATGTAATAAAAGCAAATAAAGTCTGAGCAGTAAGAAATCACGTAATCCACGTCATAGCACCACTACGGGTACAATAACTTTACTAAAACAGGATACAAACCAAATCATCTTGTTAAAACCAGTTTCAGTAAAATCCTTTGAAATATAACTTTCTAACAGTTTCAATAAAGATTTAATGTAGTTTATAGTAAAAGTGATGAAAAATCGTAATCGGCCCCTCGAGCAAAATAATTCATAAACAACCTTTCTGGCAATCCTCTCGGTCATTCATATACATCACATAACGTGAAATCTCAGTGGAAATAACAAAACCAAATCAGTAATCTAATTTTGAAACGTCTTGTAAAAAATCCAATTTCAATGAAAGTTGTTCAAAACATTTGTTTAATATTTTCGATAAAGGCTCAGTATAAAGATGAGTGAAAACAGTAATTTCATAAATCAAGCCCCTCAAGCAAAGCATCACTCGTATACATGTATATATAGCCCATCGGGCAAGCCTCTATGTCACTTATGACTTAACTCTTATCAATCAACGCTCACACACAACACTCCCGCTTAATAGGTACTATATAATAACTGATGGGGCGTGCAGCCCGAACCATATATCATTGTGGCGTGCAGCTCGACCCATATAAATAGTTGACTGAGCTTAGTGGGGGTGTGCAGACTATAGAAGGGCTCTTACAGGCCAAGTGTTATATCATTGCGGCGTGCAGCCCGATCCATCATATCTCTGCGACGTGCAGCGCGACACACACACACACACACACACACACACACACACACACACACACACACACACATATATATATATATATATATATATATATATATATATATATATATATATATATATATATACAACCCGATCCATAAATATATAATCCTCACAACCAGGCCCTTCGCCTCTCTCAGTCATTAACCTCATAATCAGACCCTCGGTCTATCTCAATCATTAACCACACAATCAAGCATTCGGCCTCTCTCAACCATCAACCTCACAAGCCACTCGGACTATCAGTAAAACAGGGCCTTCAGCTTAAAATGTCATTTATACTAACAAAATTGAGTAAATAAGGTTGAGTTAGCGAATCAGTAAAACACAGCATGACTGAGCACAATTATTAAGACAAAGTTGTGAGGAGTCGTAGTTAAAAAGCCCGATAAGGGTCCAAAATAGTTGTAATGAGGCCCAAATATGGCATTTCTCCCAAAACATAGCAATACTTTCCGATACACAATGATATCAAATATTTTTCAATCAAATACGCGACCTCACAGTCATACGGGATAGACTAAGTCACAATCCCCAACTGTGCATGACCCACGCTCGTCATCTAGCATGTGTGTCACCTCAAAATAGCACAACGATGTCAAATCTGGGGTTTTATCCCCTCAGGACAACATTTACAATCATTACTTACCTCAATTTGGTCCAAACTCCAGCCCGCAATGCCTTTACCTCTCGACTTGGCCTCCAAATGCTTTAAATCTAACCAAAAATAGATTCATACTATCAAAATATCCCAAGGGAACAAAGCCCACTTGAAAATAACCAATTTACACCAAGAATCCCGAAATTGACCAAACCCGACCCCCGGGCATACGCCTAGGAATCCGATAAAAATCACATCAATAGGATTCTTATCCTCCCACGAGTCCATACATACCAAGAACACCAAAATCGGACCTCAAATGGACCCTTAATTCTCCAATTTACACTCTCCAATTTCAAGCCATAATTCCCCAATTTTAGGCTTTAAATCCCACTAATTTCATATTTAAACAAGTAAGAATCAACATAGGATCGAGTATTGAGTTCAAAAATCTTATCTCCAAGTGTTTCCCTTCGATTCCCTCTTCAATCCTTCTTAAAAAGCTCCAAATCGCTCAACAATGGAGTAAATACACCAAAAATCGCGAAAGCCTCTTTTAAAACATTCTGCCCGGGGATTATTTTCCTTAATAGCGATAGCGGAAACATCCTCGCAAACACGAAGAATTTTTTTTACTGCCTCAATACTTCACTATCTGTGATCGCGTTAATCCACGCGCGAACGCGATGCTGTGGTTCCCCTGAGTACGCGATCGCGATTGACCCTATGCGATCGCGAAGGGTAACACCTGACTTTCACTGATACCTTATTTCTTCTATGCGAACGCGGCCTGGACCATGCATTCGCATTGCTCAACCTGACTGATCTACGCGATCACGTCCCTTTCTCTGCGATCGCGAAGAGTTAACCCAGATGGCCTCCCATTTGTCGCTTGCGATCGTGTACCTCCTCTTGCGATCGTGATGAAAAACATGCCAGTTGCAGAACACCAGCAAACCAGTAATTCCTTAAGTCCAAAAAAATGACCCGTTGAGCATCCGAAACTCACCCGATGCCCTTGGGACCTCAACAGAACATGCCAACATATCCCATAAAATCATACAAACTTGTTCCAACCTTCGGAATGCCCAAAACAACAACAAAACATCAAATCATCAACAGATTCAAGCCTAAGAACTCCAAAAACTTCCAAATTCCGATTTCAATCAAAAAGTTTATCAAACCTCGTCTAACTGACCTGAATTTTTTGCGCACACATCACAAATGGCATAAAGGACCTACCCCAATTTCTGGAATTCCATTCTGACCCCGATATCAAAATTTCCACTACCAACCGGAAAACACCAAAATTTCAATTTTGCCAATTCAGGTATAAATCTACCCCGGACCTCTAAAATGCATTCCGATCACGATCCTATGTCCAAAATCACCTAACGGAGCTAACCAAATCATAAAAATCCAAATCCGAGATCAAATACTAAAAAGTCAGCCCTTGGTTAGACCTTTCAATTTTTAAGCTTCAAACTGAGAACTGTTCTTCCAAATCCATTCTAATTACCCTTAAAACCAATACCGACGATTTACATAAGTCATAATACAGCACACGGGGCTAGTCATGCCTAAGAACTGGCGAGCGTAATGGAAAAGCTCAAAACGACTGGTCGGGTGGTTATAACCTCCCGCACTTAAACATACGTTCATCCTTGAATATGCCCTGAGTTGTTCCGAAAACCATCAAATCACTTCACAACCTTACTATGCACATACCCGGGGGTGATTCCACATCACCCTATCTCATATAGGTCTGATAACACAATGTAACTGAAATTTCGTAATCCAACCTAGCCCATAAACCTTAGAACCATAATTCCACTTCTGAAATCATCTACAAGATCAGAATCTCACATCTATACTCGGAATAAGCCCGAACTAGCTATAACAAACCATACCTGCAGCCTCAAATGCAATCACATGATATACCACATAGCTCAAACTATCGTAGCGATAACTTTTGATCATAGCAGTTTCTTAAAACAACCAAATATCGATAATAAACTTCTTATCAAATAAAGCCTAATCACTACACTTCTGTATACTGCCAATGATAAATAAAACACATAGAACGTCACAACCATTCCTCAAATAAACCATTCGTAAAGCCATTTCTCCTTTGGTAAGGACAATAGCAAATTTCTAAGCCGAACATCGATATTATCCTTCCAACACGCTAAAACTGAATCTGGTTGTATTCATTCTAGATCCCAATGATCTCATCTAATCCAACACAACTACTCTGGTGACATGACACATCAATGCAATCTAAAGCCACAACTCATGCAATCCGTGCACCAATAAGCAACCATCCAATTACTTAAATGAGAGAGTTGTACCGTAAGCTCACCAGTACCACCACACACAATGCTGAGAACCCGTCACATATAGTAGAAACAGAACACACAAATCTAACCCGATGGATCCTGCCTCTACATAACTTCACTTCAATGCGCGATCTTACTCAAACACTGATCCACCTGAATCACCTAAAGTCACTATGCTTAATTCAACAACCACGTGCAACTTGGTGTCTAGTACCAACAGTGAATCACCCTAACCACGAAGAGCAAATGACACAATATCATACTAGTTCGAGAGAACATAACTAATGTGCAATCAATTATGCAACATCCAAATGCCTGTCTCACTCAAATTCTACTATAAAGCCCAAATAGAACCACACCATATATGCAAATAACCAATGAATCACAACTCCTTGTAACCTAGAGGAATAACTCATAGATCACTCCAAATCACGAATAAACTTAAGTACAATCGAATGGCACGTCCCTCAATCCTAGCAGTTCGGAGTCAACAAATCCGACCCAGTGCAGAACATACATCCATGTTGGGCCTAACAAGGCACCCCAAATCAACTTTGTTCACCCACAATTTCAAAATCAAAGAAGGTTTTTTTTCCTATACCTTCCACCCTTTTTAAATAACTTCCATATCACAACATTTCCAACCTTCACCCCCAAACTTAGGTTTTTAGCCTATGTTTACCCTTTCAAAGTACTTAGGGAGGTAGGGTGCCAAAAGCTAGATCAATAAAGAATAAAAGATTAAAGTTTGTAACATGGTTGACAAAGAATAAGGTTAAAGGCTCAAAAAAGGTTTGACTAGGGAAAATATTCAAGGGTAGGAAATTTAAGGCACAATGGCGGTCCAAGGAATGCCTAATATCATTTTTCAAACAAAGTTAGTCTATAATTTTGCCTTGAAGCACATTCTGAGCAAGTTCTAGACTACAAGTAATGCAAAAGAACTCACAATAAATCTCACCACACGTGGCACATGAACACTCAAGTGGAATATAAATCCAAAATCTAATTAAAACAAATGACTCAAGGAGGTTACATATAGCATGGGAAGCTATTTAGTGAATTAAAGAGCCAAAATTTGAGCCTAAAAGTCATGACATCTTTACTTCAATTATTTTTCTTTTTCAACAACCAAAAATTCATATGTCGTGGTTTAAATCATGTTGGTACCAAGCAAGCCAAAACTTGGTCAATGGGCACAAACTCCAACCCAAATCATTTATTCTTTCTAATATTAACATAGCTATATTTAAACTACAAGACCAATTCCCTTAAGAAAGTTGTCTATCTATCCATCATCGGGAAAAGTCAACAAAAAATTTCTACAATTACCCGGTTCTAGAAGAAAATTGGCATCCTTGGAAAAAGAACCGTGGTATAAAGAAAACTAAGGATATCGCCACTAACATAAAACATACTATTAAAAAAACAGAAGCTAATAAAAAATTAAGAAGCTAATAAACATACTAATATAACACATCACATGAAAATACACTAACAACAAAATGAAAACAACCATAGAACCAATCTTCCATGTACACGGTTATCCACAATTATACAAGACAACAGTTATACAAGAAGCCACCCCCAACTAAAGATGTTGCAATGTCCCCAATGCAACTAAACATGATAGACTAAAATGGTGGAAAGTGCTCCCTAAATACTGCATCAGTCTGAACAGGAGGTGGTGGGAAATTTTAGCTCCAAGTCCGCATCATCATCATCATCTTATTCCTGGGAACCACAAAATGTACTCAGCTTTTGCATCATCTTGGACAACAGTTTACTTTTCTTCTTCTCATGCTCTTTGAACTTTATCTGCCTCTTTTCAATCTTTCCTTGTCAGCGACTCATATTTTCCAGCCCGGTGTTAATGGCCTCCATCTTGCCTGTGATCTCTTTTTGCTCTTTGACCAAATCCTCCATAGATGGTGGGGCAACAGTCCCATTAGAAGTGACAGGCCCAGGTGGGCCAGTGGGAAGGCTAGTTGTAAGCTGCCTAACATGTGCATCTACCCCATATATCTGGCTGGACAAGTGGCACATAGTGTGAGGACCAGACTGGAGTGGTCCCATGGGGTCAAAGGATCCGGTGGTATCAGTGGCGGTCTCCTAGAACTGCCAAAATAAAGCGGAAACAACATCAATTTGCCTCGTATTCTATTTGTCATTGGGTCCCCTTTTCAGCAATGGATGTATCATCGGCTTTTTTAGACCTTTATCAACATCATTGGGGAGTATAATCACCCCATCATCATAGCAAAGTTTTAGTGATCAAGGATGGAAAGAACAGGCTCTTGGACCTCCCATGAGTTGCTTCCCCAATTTCTCGGACAATATGTTCCCCCACGTTCACAGGTAGTCCATCTATGATAGCAGCAATCATCAGTGCCCTGTCTGGTGTAACATCAGTGTCATTTGTAGAGGGTTACACTCTTGAACAGATGATGGAGAGCCATGTCTTTGCCTCAGCCGTGAAGTCGTGAGAATCAACTCCCTTGTGCACTGTCAGCCACTTTGGAGTAACCCTATCATGTAGCTTATCTACTAGCCATTGGTTTCCTCCTGCTCCGGCTCTGTCTCTGTAGACCTCGTTGTCAACATTAGGGAGGCCATAAACATCATTGATTATCTCAGAGCTAAAGTGGACTTGCACGCCCCACACAGTAGAAACCAAGGCACCTTGGAAGTCGGTCCGCAAGGCGTTTACATAGAATTCCAGAACTATTGTGTGGTTGGCGTTATTTGGTTGCTCAGCAAAGCAAATCCACCTGCTCTCCATCAAGCGCGTGTAGAAGCCTAGCACTTTAGCTTCAACTTTTTCCAAGTTTATGCATCTTTCCCGGACGATGGTCTTAGACAATAGTTCATCGTATCTCCACTCACATGCTACAGATAGAAACCGTTCATGATCAAATACTTCCTCTTCTCCAGGTCCAAAGACATGTTCTTGTGCAATTTCCTTATGTTCCGGTTCCATTTTAAGCCCAAAGTACCTACAAAATAGACCAACGATGTTAAAAGCTCATTCAAACACTTAAAACAATGCATTAGGAAGTATTTAGGCCGAAGAAATGGGCGAAAAAGGTCCTAGTCAGAGTTGTGCGAAGCTACTATTTTTTTGCCATTTTTGGGACTGCCAGCGCTTTCTCTTCGCGTTCACGAGAAACCATCGCGTTCGCAAAGAGTAAAAAAAAAATTTCCCCAGACTCAGACCTTCGCGTTCGAGAGAAGACCAATGCATTCGCGAAGGTCTAAATTTTCTGCCCCCATCGTTTTGCCTTAGCGTTCGCGGAAAGACCTTCGCGAACCATGCCCATATTTTTTTTTCTTTTAGGCTTTTCTTCAAATAGTTAGGGTGCCCACTATTCTTTGTTCATTTATAGAAACTTTATGCACAGATCTTACCCAAAATTTTCTTAAAAACAACTACTTACACTCAACCAATCTCACCCAGCAAGCAACAACCAATTTCAATCATAAATTTGCAAATTAATACTTAAAATTTGAACCCTAAGGACCAAACAACAATGAGTGCTCTTCTATTGTTTCACAATTTACACCAAGAAGCAGACGAAAGATTTGAGAGGAGAGCGAAGAAATTACATACCTTGAGAATGGAGATGAAAAATTGCAAGAAACTTGAATATTACGGAGGAATTGATTTGGGGGCTTAAGGAGTGGAGGGGACTGTTGTTTTAGCAAAAGGGGTGTATTTTATCGTTTCCAGTAGATAATTCGTATTTACACTTACAAGACCTACGCGTTCGCAAGGGGTGTTCGCGTACGCGTAGGATAAACTCTGCTGAAGGCCGCGAACGCGAGTGAACAGCACCCGAAGGTGAAAGGTTACAGTTTTCTAAACCTACGAACGCGAGGGTTACTCACGAACGCGAAGAGTAACTTTTTCCTGCACTTCAACAGTTCTGGCAGCTACTGGATTTGGCTCTCCGGAACACTCCGACCTGCTCAAATCAACTCCAAAAAATTTAAAACATGGCAGATTAGTCAAAAATAATATACTAAGCTATTCTAAAAAAGAAAAATTCAAAATGACCAAAAATTTTGAAAAACCGATGGGTTGCCTCCTACCAAGCGCCGCATTTAATGTCGTGGCACGATGCAAGTCAACTTTACCACTTTCCTCGCCACTTGGACGATATGAAATGGGCACCTAATTAGAATCAAGCTTGTGACCATGAGCGATGGGGGTGGTAAGTTGATGATCAAGCCAAGCCTTAAATTCTTCATTTTGTACTTCTTGACTTTCATGTGAGGAATGTAATTTTGCGTTCTTGTTGCCTCAAATTGTAAGATGTATGGTTGTTGCCTTTCCTCCTCGGAATCCCTCATTGACTCGTGTAGTTCAAGTCCCATATCACCACACAATTCCAATGTTGAACCTCCCGAGTTATGAACACTCACATACTTTGGGAGTGGTGTTGTTCAACAATTACCCAAATGTGCACTCTCTCCCGAGTTATGCATACTAAATAGGCACAGCTGATTGAGGAACCTATTAATTAACTACAACAAGAACGTAGATGACACAAGTAGAGATTCAACCAAGCAATCTATATTAAAATAACAAGAAGTTCATCCTTCAATAGGTTTCATCAAAACCTTAGATTAAATATTCAACTACTCATACTAGTGTTCATTCAATACGCAAGCACAACAAGGTATTTAATCCACACTTTAAACATGAATATTCCTATAAACAAGATTCAAATGTTGGATAAAATACTACACACTTAGATATACAATACAAAGCAAGGAAATGAATAAAACAACATAAATGGGTAAGAATTTCTTAACCAAAAGCTTCAAATCTTCAAGACAAAAGTGTGTGTGCAAAGCCCTAGCTTCCAACCTTGTTCTCTCAAGCCCTAAGAACTTAAAATATGCCAAAGATCCAGTACAAATGAGCTGATTTTGGTATTAAAGGGTTTGGGGTTAAAAATGTGAAATTCCAGAATTGCCCAGTTTTCACGCCCAGTTTCTTCATCGCGTTCGCGATAACACTTCCGCGATTGCGAAGGTTTGATTGCCTCAGTCATTGCGTTGGCGTTTGGTCCTTCGCGTTTGCGAAGGTTTGGTTCCTGATACATCGCGTTCGTGTTTGGTCCTTCGTGTTCGCGAAGGTTTAGTTTTCTGTTACATATCGTTCGCGTTTGGTCCTTCGCGTTCACGAAGATTTAGATTTCCTGCTTCTTCATGTTCGCATGATACTTCGTGTTCGCGAAGAGCAAATCACTCGCATGCTCCACTTTGTCCATTTTAGCTCCTTTTTTACTTGGTTTCACTTGGTTTCTTCACCATTACTTCTAAATCACATACAACCTGTAAAATAGAAGTAAATGACATTAAACACATGATTTTATCACTTGAACATAGGAAAAATATAGGTTTAAAGATAAGATAAGTTGGTGAAATACCAACTTATCATACTCTTCCACCATCACAAACATCATGCAATCACTTAATCTTCCTGAGTCTGAGCTCATGTTACAACATGAAATCTACTTCACTTCCCAACTAGACAACATAAAAAGATCCTTCAACATGCCCACAATTCGGGCTATACATCAAATCAAGATGGAAATCAAGCACCAAATAGTTCTTTCTAACCTCAAGAAAACCATTCTCATCACATTCGAATCAGATGAACACATCTCGCAGTCACATAATACTCATCACATAGCCATCCAATCATCACTTCCACTAATAGGGACATTACCGAATATATAAATCCTAAAGCACATGCTCACACAATCATTGCCTCGGTGCTCAAGCTAAAGGAAAAACCTGTCCTCAAGTCCTCCAAACCGGCCCAACATCAACATCCATAAATCACATCTCGCCCTATGGTCAGGGAACACAAGCTGTCGATACACAGCTGATACCGAGCGATCATGCGCTCATATGAATGAATGGAAGGAATTTGAAGAGTTAAATTTCAAGATAAATCAAGGACGCACGATAAGAATTCAAGAATATGGAATTTCCTAAAGGTTCGGCAGTGTCCTAAGGAAAAGTACAAACGTCTCCATATCAATACGCGAGACTCTACTAAACCTGCTCATGACTTGTCAGACCTATGTAACTTAGGCTCTGATACCAACTTGTCACGACTCAAAAACCGACCCGATAATGATGGCGCTTGTCGCACCCCCTTTTTCCCTCTTTGCATCGGAAAATCGGGTTTATGACATTTTTTGGGACAACTCATTCCTTTTGAGAACTGGGTTTTTGAATTTGAAGAGTTGCCACCTAATGATTTAAGGTGCATTAGGACACCTATAAGGTTTACTTCTAAGTTTGTTTGATAACAAGAGATAGGGTAAGGGCTTGAAATTATCCAAAGGGGAAGGTGTTAGGCACCCCTCAGGATCCACTAGAGTGTTTCCCGGCCAGAAAATTTTTTGTGAATTTGTACAATTTAGCAAATAGACGAGTATAGGCTCAAATAGTAGGGGATTTCAGTTTAAACACAGAAGAGTTTGAAAGAACAATTATTAAAAGGCAAGTTTTGAAAAGAAGTTTCAAATGAAAAGGAAATGGATCCTAGGTTTATTTATAATATGGACCACATCAATGCGATACCCAGTATGACACTCCTCATAAGAGGGGATACACGTGGTATTAGCGCACCGGTCATCATATCCATATCTACCCTTCTCACCCCGTTGAGATATTAAAGCGCGGATTGGTCTCGACCACTATTGCATGCTATTACTCGTCCCATTCCTATCAGCCTCGGAGGAACTTAGGACTACTATTCCTAACAGGGAGGGATATTAGGCTGACTTTTAGGATTCAAAAGGTGAAAAATCTAAGGCGGCATACAAAAACACATAGGACTGCACATTAGGGGAAACATGTAAACAACTAAGAGGCTTATGTATACCTCCTCAAGGAAAGCACATAAATATCATGACTTAAACACAATCAGGGTCTGAATTTAAAGTACTAAGGCAAGGGGAGTTTTAATTGTTAAGGCAGACCAGTTTATTATATAACTCAGATAAGAAGTCTGAATCAGGCCTGCCTGCTGGTTGTAGCAGTTACTAATTAACAAATGCGGATTCAATTTTTATTGTTGTCACCTAAGGCTTGCCTAAGTGTGTTTGGTGAGATCCTATAAACATTGATGCCTATTACTGATTAGGGGTATAGCAAAATAGTGACAGTTTCAAAACGAGTGATTTGAGATCCTATAGACATGCTTTCTAAACCGTGTTAATAAAAGGAGAGAGTTGTTTAAAAACTAGTTTAGAACAGTACGAATTAAACTGATTTTTTTAACTAGACTGGTTTTAGATCCTATAAGCATGATATCTATTATTGCTAATTTCTAAGTCCTATAGACATGATATCTAGTTGAACGTGAAATGAAGCAGTCAGGATTTACTTGAAATTCCTATAGGCATGATTTCTATGAAAATTCTGATTTTATCCTTATGGACATGATGTCTGATTATAGCCGTTTAGATCCTAAAACATGGTGTCTAAGTGTGGGAATAAAACATGCAGAATTTAAAACAAGTCCTATAGGCATGTTTTCTAAATGCATAGTTAAACATGCAAAATTTAAAACAGGTCCTATAGGCATGTTATCTAAATGAAGAGTTAAACATGCAGAATTTAAAACTGATCCTATAGGCATGTTTTCTACCCTTTTAATAGCTAAACATGCATAATTACCCATCCCCTTTTCACTAGCCAACCCCAATGTTTATTACAAATTATTACAGATCAAACAATGAATTACATCAGAAAAGTGTAAAACAAGAAGTTACAACCAGAGGAAGCTCGATTCTTGACTTCCTCTCTAGGTTATGGAATAAACCATCTCAAATTCCATTTGTTTCAAAGCCTTTCTCAGTCCTGGGTGTGTCAAAGTTCCCTACGGGTCTCAAGGGACCCCGGGCAATGCTTACATCCAGGTTTGCATAACTAGGTAGAGATGAGTGCAGTGTGGATGGGCTAGCCATTATGTGTCCATGTTTAGATGGAGCTCATGGGTCCTAAGGCAAGGCACACACAAAAGGGGCAAAACCTAAGTCTAAGAGTATAGTGGAAGTGCAGAAATAGAAATTTATTTAAAACTGGGTTTAGAATAGTAAGGGATAAGAGAAATTTGAAAATAGTAGTAGTAAAACTTTTAAACTACATAGGATTAGCAGTTGCACAAAGGGTTCAGGGGTTTGGGAATATATTGCATGGAGCATATGACCCTATGAGGGGTCAGGTTTGGGCATGCACAACAATAGATGATGCTGGCATGCCCCCCAAACCAGCCAAAGAACATAAATACATAAGGGGGATATAGGGCTTGGGATTCATAAGTCAGTAAATCACAAAATCAAGTGACTGACAGAGTATATATACATAAGGGAGCACATTACTTTACAACATGCTTAGTAATGAAACTTAATTAAACATAAGCAGGAATTAGGCAAGAGTTAAGGAAATAGTAACTAGGACATACCCGTAAGAAGCAAATGCAGAAGGAAAAGTAAACAAGTTTCCACAGCCTAGCCTTGGCTTTCAGCCGGCTAGACAAAGCAGTAACACAAGTAGTAATATAGAAAAGAGAGTTTTCAATGAAGTGTGTGTTCTGAACTCAGATGGTTCATCTGTTTGAAAGAAAAAGGATGTAGAGTATTTATAGCTTCTGAAAACGAGTGAAAAATAAGGTAATAAGTAAAGTTTTAATACAAATATAGAAACAATCAACAGTCAGAATCAATTATACAAATGATTCCCTTTAATTAAGGAATCACGGTTAAAAGGTAGTAACAGGTTCAAATAAGGAAAGAAATCAGTTTGGGAGTAGATTGATTATTGCCATATAAGGGTTAGTAAAAGCATGCAGTGAACAATCAAGTTTGAGTACGAAAATATTCTTATTTTTAGAAAGTATTCAGCAAGGTAAATATTATAGTAAAGGGAAAAGAATCAATTAATTTTAAACATGCGAGTGAAATTAGGGTTCATAAAAGAAAAGCTTTGAAATCAGTCACAAGATCAAGATTAATCAAGGAAGAAACATGCTTCTGCACTTCAGTATATAAACAGATTAAACAGAGACATCAGACATGCGAGGCCAAGCCCATTGGAAAAAGAAAGAACATACAATAGTAGCAGAAATAAGCATAAGGTTTAGTAGATAGTCAGCACTCACACATATAGCCAAAGTGAAGAAGAGAGTCAAACAAGTAAAGGTCTCACAATAACAGGTCAGGAAACCTTTTGAAAAGTCAGGGTTTCAAGTCGATTTTAAAAGATAGTAAAACTCGGAATCAGATAAGTCATATAAAGAAGAGGGAGTCAGAAACGAAGAACTTTAATCAAATCAAGTGCATACTCAAACAAACAGTTTCAGACAAAGAAGACCTAGGGTTTTCAACAATAATCGAGTTTTAAAAGATGATTAACAAACAAGTCAAACATGAACTTAACCAAACAAGTACTCATCTAACAAACAGCTTCAGAACTCGAATGAGACCTAAAAGAAATTAGGGGTTTCAACATGCTAACTCAGATACAAGAACAACATGATCAAAACATAGCAAAATCACAAACATGTTGAATTCAGAGAAGTATTTTGTGAAATAACTTAAAGGAAAACCCTAATCGAAAAAATGAAGAGTCGTTTTGAAAGCAAAGTTAAAGAACCTTCGAGAAACACTTAAGAAAGTCATAGTAAGTACAAATCTAAAGCAGATATGAGAGAAAGTTGAAAGATCTTAAAGATTAGGGTTTCGAAAACCCCAGAAAAGGTGAGAAAGGCCCTGAAAGTTATCGATCTAACCAGAAGAGTCAAGGATCTGACTTGAATGGCCATGGCTGGCCAGAGAAAGGTCAAGGATGACCAGAGTAAAGCCAAAAATTGAAATCGAACAAGGACTAGACCAGATTCCCTCAAGGTCTGGCCATGAAACCACAGGAACAAACACCCAGGAGCCATAGAAGGCCACTACATATCTCCAATGGCCATGAAAGGCCATGGATTAGGCAGGGTTTAGGTGGAGTAGGGTGTAGTTTGATGGTGGCGGATAGGGTTTGTAAGAGTTTCAGAGGGAGTTGAGAGAGAAGAGAGATTCAAAGGCGGCGGTAGGTGAATAATGAAGTAAGGTAAGGGGTCGTTTGGAGTGACTAGATTTAAAGGGGTTAGGTGGGGATCCGGGTTTGGTCGTGTAGATTTTATTAAGGGTAGGGTTTGCGTGGGAATTGGGACGGGAAAAATTGGGTTCAGATTGGGGACAAATTATGCTATAATTGAAATGAAATCGGGCTATCATTTAAATAGCCATTTTTCCCTTTTAAAATTATAAAATTAGTAAATTAATTTTTGGAAATAAATTTAAAGCCCTAAAATAATGTATGACATAAAATTGTCAACTTAAAAATACTGGACTTAATTTTCATGAATATAAACGCAAATAAATCATAAAAGAGGCTAATATTGCAATTATGCAATTTAGCTTTAAATAAATACTAAATAAATTTGTAAAAACTATGCAAATATTCCCTTAGCTATATTTTAGCATAAATATAAATTTCCAACAAGTGAATCCAAATATGATAATTTTTGAATATAATTATTGGGTTTTTATGGATAAAAATAGAGAAATAAACTGATTTAAAAACTCTAAAATTAAGGAAAAATTATGAAACACTTGGACATACTCAGATATGCATACATATGATATTTTGAATGTATTTTGCATATTAAAAAATATATAGGGGAAAAATTGGGTATCAACAGCTACACCTCTTTACCCGGGAAGGATGAAAAAGTTGTCGGGTAAAGATATGATGGCCAATTTTGACCGAACGAAATGGTTCGAAGAAGTTAGGCCGCGCCCTGGATTCTAAACTGCCTACATATCTCTAGTTTTACAGGAATCAGGCAATATGTAGTTCAGGATCCGTCGGCGGAGTATGCCGATGGAGACTTTCCAAGAACGAACGCAATATCGAGGACGTGGCGAGTGGGCAGCTTGTGAGAATGGTTAAGGTTTGATATGGCTGTGGGAACTAGAGCAGGCTTGCTCCTTCTAGGATGGCTGTTGCTCGCTGGTGTACCTGCGATTGAAAACAATACAAGCGTATACTGTGCATAAATTTAAAAATGATACAAATTCCCGTCGGACCATGAATGTTGTCTTTGGACGTTTAGGATGACGTCCCTTGTCGCACCTCCTTTTTCCGCCCCCGCGGGGGGTACAGGGGAGTTTTTCCAATTAACGGACAATCGAAACGGGATTTATTTATTTATTTTAGAGTCGCCACTTAGGGGATTTAGGGTGTCCCAAGTCACCAATTTTAATCCCGAATCGAGGAAAAGAATGACTCTGTATTACAGTCCGCGAACCAGAAATTCGGATAAGGAATTCTGTTAACCCGGGAGAAGGTGTTAGGCATTCCCGAATTCCGTGGTTCTAGCACGGTCGCTCAACTGTTATATTTGGCTTGATTATTTGATATAATACGTATTATAAACTTCTGTGCAAATTTTATCCTTTGGCCGCTTTTATTATTATAATTTTAAAGAATGTGAACATCGTTTAAAAAACATGTCTTTGGATTGCGTCACATAAAATGCATCCACGATCCGGAACGTATTTTTATTCAATGTTTTGGGATTTGGATTTGGGTCGCATAAATGAGTACCCGTGTTTAAGAATGTATTATTATTATATCGCGCCTAAAGCGATTAGCGCTTTATTACTTTGGGGAAGACCGTGAAATTTGCTAAACGGCCCATCCCGAAGTTTAAGTAATCAATTTAAATTTTATGAGGGCCCCACAATTTGTATTTTATTTGGCAAGGCTCGTCTCATTTTATTTTTTAAAAAAGACAGTCCTAAAATACTTACATTTTCCTATTGAAATTTGTCTCTACAAAATAAAAGAAAAAATATCTTAATTTATTTACATGCTTGAGTTGTTATAGATGAATTTTGAATATGATTCATAAAATCTGAAAATGATGCAAACATGACAGTCCATTGTCACTGCAGGCCTAGGCCCAACGTGTATGGCATAAAACTAAACCTGGGCCGTCTTATTCACATGTTATTACCTAGTTACATTATACTAGGCATGCTATCAGTTTGTCAAATTAAAAAAAACTTAGCAATCTAATTTTAATCCTAGACCATTTACATGCTGAAATTAACCAATATTTTTTAACTAAACAATATTTCTACCAAGTTCCTACTAGATGGCCTATTCGTTTGATTTTTTTTTACTTGACGGAGTTACTACACCATTTATTTATTTTTAGGGCAATATATAGATAGTTCATCCGTTAAGCTATCGTCGGATGTTCCACTGTATATATTAAATAGCTACATGATTCTGATTTTTGCAAGCTAAATAATTTATACATACAAATAAAATTCAGAATATAACTAAATTAAATTTAGAATTTCAACTCTTCATTTTCGTATTCATGCTTCATATTTCGGTTTACAATAACCAGCGTGTCAGTTGTGTACCTGATTTGGAAGCAAAAGAAAATGAAGATGAGAATCAGTAGCAGTAATAACAATACAACACAGCAGCAACAATCCAGCAACAGTAACAACCTACGAACAGAGTTTGCAAACCGGTGGAGTATTAATCCCAAAACAAAAGCTTCAAGCTTTGATGACACAACAACAATTAATGCTAATTTCAAACAATGAAAGAAATCAGAAGATTTTTTTTTTAAAAGTTTGAATATTTTTCGGAATTTTCTCTCTCTTAAATATTCAGCTCTTTTTTTTTTCTTTTCTGTTTGTGTTTTAATTCTGTCCGTTTTTTTTCTGTATTCTCTCTATTTCTGTCTCTGTGTCCCAATTTTGTTTCAAGACTTCCTCTATATATCCCATCCCATAAATCTTTTAATCAATTAAAATCAACCCACTTTCTCTACCAAACTCATTATCTTCCCACTCATCCCCATTACATTAAATAAACATATCACACCACCCCATTATATTTTGTCCCCCATGCCTAACATAAAATAATACAAGATTCCCCCCACTAAATTTTGTCTTGTCCCCTCTTTATATTAAACAACTATATCACAACCCACCCCATTTCATTTTGTCCCCCATGCTTCATATAGACAATTACAAAATGTACAATTCCTAAACTACCCCTCCAACCCTATTGCAAATTACTATTTTACCCCCGAAAGTACTATAAATTACCAAACTACCCATCAGCTATAACACATCAATTAATCAAACTTAACCAAAATATAGACAATATGATTAATTTCTAACAATGTTCAAACAACAAATTTCATGAACATGATTTCTTCAACATTTCAACAACAAATCATATGAACACAAATTGAACAACGAAGAACAACTAAAATTTGATTGAACAATATTTTAGCAACAAACAATCCTATTTTCGGATTCAACAACAACAACAAACAAGTATATTTAGATTTCTAAATTCAATAATATTGAACTTAAAATCAACTACTCTAACAACATTACAACAAACAATTCCTATATTAAACTTAAACAAGATTATGAGACAAATTCAAGAAATAATCATAAATGATAAACAAGAAATCAAACTATACAAAATTCGGATTCAAGATCATCCAAACAAAGTATGAACATGAATGAATCTATTTTAACAATAACAAACAAACTTGGTTCAAACTTCGAATTAAACTTAAACAAAACAAATAAACATATTCAAATCACTAATCTTCAAATAATCAACTAATCTTTCTTAAATTAAATCCAACAAACTTATAACAAAGATGTTTGATCCAAAAATTAAAACCAAAACATAACTTCACATTAAATTACTAAATTAAAAACGAACTTCAAACAAGATGAACACGAACTAAATCTATATTAACAACAAACAACGGATTTGAACGATTTAAACTAATACCTTTCTATATTAAAACTAAACTAACAATTCCTTTTTACAAAAATAAATAAAATTAACATGAAATAAACTGAAAAACAATTAATTAAATTTTCATTTGAATCTGAAAATTAAACCAACAAAACACATGAACAAACTAAAAAAATTAATTCAACGATGAACAAAACAAGAATGTTAAACCCAAATCTTAAACCCACTAACCGGATCGAAACGACGATCGAAGAAGATGGTCGTTTGGCGTCATTTGAAGACGACGCAGCAGCTACAGTAGCAGTTCCAGGAACAGTAGCGGGCAGCAGCAAAACGCAGTAGTGGGCAGCAGCAAAACGCAGCAGTGGCGGACAACAACGTCTCCAAGACTGTTGCTTCTTCTTCTTCACCTCATGTTGCTCGTTGGTTTTCTATCCAGCGGCGACGAGGTGGTTTCGAATCAGCTGCTCGACGAGCAGCAGCAGTAGAAGAAGCAGACGATGCAGCAGCGGGCAGCAACAGTAGAATAAGAAAACGCAACAGCAGCAGGAGAAGCAACTACGGGCAGCAATGGTAGAGGAGAAGTTGCTCGACGAACTTGAAAAAACGCAGCCATAGCGGCGATGGGATGTCGTGGGGGTGAGGGTGGCTGTGTTGTGTGTGTGTTGACGTGAGGGGGGCAGGGGTGTGAGGGGAAGGGCTGCCATGGGAGGAGCTTGGGGTAGGAGAAGAAAGAGAGGAAGAAGAAGAGGGGGGCGGATGGGTAGTGTAGGGTTTTCTTCTTTTTTTGCTTTGTTTTTTTTTTTTTTTGTAAAAATGAAAAAATGAAAATGAAGAGGGGGAGTTGGGTTATGGACTGGATCGACCCAGTTCGAAATGGACTGGGTCGTTTGGGAAGATTGGGCCATTTTTTGGGCCTGTGGCTTGAAATCGAAGAAGAGGCCCAATTCCGACTTTCTTTATATTTTCGCTCTCTTTTCTTCTTTTATTTTTTTAAAACTAAATTATGAAAATACTTAAACTATTATTAAGAACTATATTAAGTTATAAAAGCACAAATTAACTCCAAATAACAATTAACGCACAATTAAGTGATAATTAAGCATAAAATTGTATATTTGGACATTAAATGCAAAAAATGCAAACGATGCCTATTTTTGTAATTTTTTTTTTCTTTGTAAAACAAACTTAGTTACTAACAATTGTATAATTAAATCCTACATGCAAAATGCGACATATTTTTGTATTTTTATTAATTTAGCAAATAAACATGCACAAACAAATACAAATAATTATTCAAAATATCACAAAATTGCACACCAAGGAAAATTATTTTATTTTTGAAATTTTTGGGAATAATTCTCATATAGGGCAAAAATCACGTGCTTACAGCTGCCCCTCTTTGCCCGAAGACACGAAGGGTTTTCGTGCAAAGATAAAACGAGCGATTTTTGCCCATCCGAGTACTCCGTATGAATCATTTTTTGAAAAAGATTTGACCGAACCTTTGCTTCAAAGATTTCCTACATATCCTGGGCTAAACAGGAATCAGGTCAATGTAGTTCGGGAAATTTTTGTAGCTGGGACTACCGTAGGACTGCAATGTTACTGTTATTGCATGCTATTACCACTGCTTACCGATCTCCTTGTTACACCGTGCATAAAAGAAAACAAGAAGCTAGGCTAGATTATTATTTTTCTTGTTGCCTTGCTTTCTTGTCTGCTTGCATTTTTTTCCGGTGTTTTTCTTCTTTTTGACACATGCACTTGAGTTTGTGCTAGGACCTCTTGTTGCAACCTTCTGCTTCCCGGTGCTGGGGATTTTTATTGTTTCCTGCTGGGGATTCCTGTTGTAAACCCTCTGTTTTATTGTCTTCTGACTTGATCTTGAAATAGATTCCTCTGTTGTATGGGCGGGCTCCCAACTTCAATACTTGAAAATTAATGTTGAATGTGTTCCTCTGTTATATGGGCGGGCTCCCAACTTCAATACTTGAAAATTAATGTTGAATGTATTCCTCTGTTATATGGGCGGGCTCCCAACTTCAACGCTTGAAATGAAAAAACTGAAATGTATGCCTCTGTTGTATGGGCGGGCTCCCAACTTCAATACTTGAAAATTAATGTTGAATGTGTTCCTCTGTTATATGGGCGGGCTCCCAACTTCAATACTTGAAAATTAATGCTGAATGTATTCCTCTGTTATATGGGCGGGCTCCCAACTTCAACGCTTGAAATGAAAAAACTGAAATGTATGCCTCTGTTCTATGGGCGGGCTCCCAACTTCAACACTTGAAAAGAAAAGACTGAAATGTATGCCTCTGTTCTATGGGCGGGCTCCCAACTTCAACACTTGAAATGTAAAGACTGAAATGTATGCCTATGTTCTATGGGCGGGCTCCCAACTTCAACGCTTGAAATGTAAAGACTGAAATGTATGCCTCTGTTATCTGGGCGGGCTCCCAACTTCAATGCTTGAAATGTAAAGATTGAAATGTATGCCTCTGTTATCTGGGCGGGCTCCCAACTTCAAAGCTTGAAATGTAAAGACTGAAATGTATGCCTCTGTTATCTGGGCGGGCTCCCAACTTCAATGCTTGAAATGTAAATACTGAAATGTATGCCTCTGCTATCTGGGCGGGCTCCCAACTTCAACGCTTGAAATGTAAAGACTGAAATATATGCCTCTGTTATCTGGGCGGGCTCCCAACTTCAACGCTTGAAATGTAAAGACTGAAATGTATGCCTCTGTTATCTGGGAGGGCTCCCAACTTCAACGCTTGAAATGTAAAGACTGAAATGTATGCCTCTGTTATCTGGGCGGGCTCTCAACTTCAACGCTTGAAATGTAAAGACTGAAATGTATGCCTCTGTTATCTGGGCGGGCTCCCAACTTCAACGCTTGAAATGTAAAGACTGAAATGTATGCCTCTGTTCTATGGGTGGGCTCCCAACTACAAACAAACAACTTTTAAAATAAACGCCATTCCGTTCTTCAGGCGGGCTCCTGACTTCAACCAATAAATCACCATTCTGTTATTCAGGGGGCTCCTGACTTCAACCAATACTTGAACTGTGTGTCTCCGTTCTTCAGGCGGACTCCTGACATCAGACTTGAAAAGTATGTCTCTGTTCTCCAGGCGGACTCCTGATTTCAACAACTGAAAATGAAAAGACTGAAATGTATGCCTCTGTTCTATGGGCGGGCTCCCAACTTCAACACTTGAAATGAAAAGACTAAAATGTATGCCTCTATTCTCCAGGCGGACTCCTGACTTTTTTAAAATTTAAACTGTAAGTCTCTGTTCTTCAGGCGGACTCCTGATTGCTAAATTGAAAATTGAATGTCTCTATTCTCCAGGCGGACTCCTGACTTCAACAACAACTTAGGAGGAAATGTCTCTCCTATGGGTAAAATAAACTTAGGAGGAAATGCCTTTCCTATGGTTAAAACTAAACTTAGGAGGAAATGCATCTCCTATGGGGTGAAACTAAAACAAACTTAGGAGGAAATGCATCTCCTATGGGTAAAACTAAAACAAACTTAGGAGGAAATGCATCTCCTATGTGTAAAACTAAACGTAGGAGGAAATGCGTCTCCTATGGTTAAAAACAAACTTAAGAGGAAATGCCTCTCCTATGGGTGAAACTAAACTTAGGAGGAAATGCATCTCCTATGGGTAAAAAAACAAACTTAGGAGGAAATGCCTCTCTTATGGGTAAAAAAACAAACTTAGGAGGAAATGCCTCTCCTATGGGTGAAACTAAACTTAGGAGGAAATGACTCTCCTATGGGTAAAGCTAAACTTAGGAGGAAATGCCTCTCCTATGGGTAAAAACTAAACTTAGGAGGAAATGCCTCTCTTATGGGTAAAAACTAAACTTAGGAGGAAATGTCTCTCCTATGGGTAAAAACTAAACTTAGGAGGAAATGCCTCTCCTATTGGTTAAACAACAACTTAGGAGGAAATGCATCTCCTATGGGTAAAACTAAACTTAGGAGGAAATGCATCTCCTATGGGTAAAAACAAACTTAGGAGGAAATGCATCTCCTATGGGTAAAACTTTGATGATTTCAAACTAGGAAGTGCGTCTCCTATTAAATGAAATCTTCACTTAGGAAGTGCGTCTCCTATGCGTGAACCATTTCCGTCTTCCTGAATTATTTACTTACCTGTGTTGTCTTCCCTCAAAACTGTTGGGGATTATTTTGATGGGGATGACTTTTCTTTTTTTTCCTTACCCACTCTGGGTTGCCCGAAACTCTATCGAGGATGCTTCTACATCTCGATGATCCACTGGGGATAACACTGCTGTGGATAAACTCTACTGAGTAAATATGTTATCTTTCTCCTTCCAAAATTACTTCCTTTTAAGTAGGATGTTTCATTCCTCTGCAAACTGCTTCCTTTTTTTTCTCTTTTTTTTTCTTTTTTTTTATTCTTTTTTATTCTTTTTTTTGGTGTTTTTGTTTTATGCATAGCTTCTTCCTTCGAAGATTAACTCCCTTGAGACTCGTTTTGCCTTTCCCCGAAAAGAACCGCTGAGGATACCGATTTTCACCAAACTTGTGTTGGACTCCTCGAAACTGCTGGGGATAACACTGTTGGGGAATTATTTACTTACCTGTTGGGGGGTAAAATGTTATCAACTGGGGATAACGCTGTCGAGGATAACACTGCTGAGGAATTCTGATTCCTTCAGAACTAGTTCTTCACTCTTCGGAAGGTTGTTGGGAATGATGCTGGCCTCTTGCTTTTTCTGAGCTCAAGTTTCATCCCTTTACTGGGGAACAACTTCCTCCATTGAAACTTATTATGTTGGGGGCAACACTGGTTCAAAGACCACTTCCCTTGAGACTGGTGTTATATTTATTCTTCCCCAAATGAGTACCTGACTTCCAGAAAATTTTCTAAATGGAAGGAAAATTTTCTGCCCCAGTTTGATAATATCCCTTGTGCATGCATTTCTGGCATCAATGCCATTTCCTTTACCTGTTTCAAATCAAACAAAATTTGTTAGTTTAAAACATGGTGGTTGGTTGTGATACTCCTACTGGAATGGTTTTCCCTTTCTCCTTCCTGCTCTGCGCTCCACAACTTGTTGGGGATGATATTATTTGCTGGGGATAATCCCTTTCTGCTGAGGATATCCCTCTTCTTTTGTGGCATAGCTCGGAAACTGGCATTTCCCCGATATCATTGCTCGGAAACTGATATCATTGCTCTCCTTGCTTTGTCCACGAGCCTCAGCCTTGAGGTTTATAACCTTTGATTTAGGCAAGGATATCCCTCTTGATACTCGTCAATCCTTTTGTCAATTCCCTTTTGCTGGGGATATCGTTTTTGACACTGGTCTCGCGCTTGTTCCTTGCTGACCATACCACTTGGATGTATTAGTCAGATCTCATCTTGTATAATTGGAAAGCTGATGGCAGATTTTGAAGTCATTTCTCACTTGTTCTGACCAAACAGACTCTACTGGGGAATTTTTCTATGAAAGGAGAAAGATAAACAAAAAGGGGAACCGAATGAAAGACAAAGGAAAAAGACGACTCTTTAACAAAAGAAACTATAAATAAAAAAAACTATCAAATGCCGACACCGACTCTAATGGTCGTGACATGCACATGTGGCCTATCCTATGTCGTTAATCGTCTTTCAAGACCTTCAATTGGCAATTCCCCATCTGATTCTCAATCTTATTCGACTTGTAGTGCCTGAAGGGTTTTCACTATCAAGCCTCTCTCATTTTGTTTTTTCTCTCAGCTTTCACCGCCTTACGGTATCCGTAAAGATTTTCACCGATAAGACTCTCTCATTTATATTACTTTCCTGCTGGGGATTTGGAGTGTTGCCGGTATGACTCTCTCTGCTGGAGATTAGAGTCCTTTCTGCTGTGGAACAGAATGTTATGTTCGCCGGTAAGACTCTCATTTGTCTGACTTGGCATCTTTTGCAGACTGGTCAGAAGGTCTTTCTTTGGACCGTAATGTGGGTTTTTTGACAGGCTAGAAAAAAAGGGTATTAAAGGCTCAAAAACAAAATAAATTTGGGGTTTTAAAATTACAACCTTCGGAACCAATTTTGCTTACCACAAGCGCAACCCTTGCCCCAGTTTCTTGCTTGGGGATTATTTACTTATTTTTTATTATTTCTATTACACCATGACCGAGCCGTGAGGCGCCTACGTATCCTCTTTGAGGAATCAGGTCAAACATAGTTCCCAATTCCTCTGTTTTCATTTGACTTTTTTTTTTTGTTATCATTTTTCTCTTCTTCTTTTTTTCGTTTTTTTTTTGATTTTTACCTTCCAGACTCGTATTTCCTAGTCGTTGCTATTGATTCCGAACGAGGGGTATGAAAGAAAATAAATAAGGCTCAAAGGGGGTAACGAAGGATAAAGTGTTTAGATAGCAGAACAAAATGCCTTCGTCATTCCAGTCTTCAAAACATGCCAAGTGCAAACAACACAATTGATCATAGATTTATAGTCTCTTCCGATGGTGCTGGACTTGACAATTATGTTAAACACTTGCTTTTTCATTTATCATTTCTAAAGCACTGTTGGGCGACACTCTCATTCTCATTATTATGAACGACCCTCATGCCAATTTGGCGAATCTTTTCTTTTTAATAGTTTTCTTTGTGTTTAACTTTCCCCAGTTCCATATGACTCGGGCTCTGAATAATCTCAAACCGTCCGTATTTTCTTTAAATGCTTTGATCACCTTATCGGGTTTTTATGATTAACTTTTAAGATTAGGCCCAAACTGTGTGCGCATGTCATTTCCCCAGAATCGGCGCTGGAAAAAAAAATGATAAAAAGACCCAACAAAAGATGACGGGAAATAATAAAAGACCGGATTTTGCATTAGATTACCGGTGAAATGGTTTGAATAACAAAACAAACGAAACACACCAGAATAAAATCCTAAAATAGCCTGGACAAAACTTAAACATACCGCTATGACAAAATGTAAAGATAAGAGGGTTTGACACCAGAAAATATTCAGATTACAACCCTAAGAATAATCCGGACAACAGAAATGACAATAAAATAAGCCACCACAAGCTTCTCTCTTGCTAACCAAGGAACGGAGCGTCCTCCCACTTTATCAAAATTGGCATCTTAGCCATTAAGCTTCGCGTCAGTATTGTCCAGACCATTGCCAACTTCGATATCATCAACCTTAGTCAACAATTTCCCAATAGGACTCGAATGCTTCTGTTATCAGGCCTGATCCCCGCAAAGTGTGCTTTTGGATCTTGTATTTCTGGCTTACCACAAACCAACCACCTTAACCTTCTTTGTGATTCAAAGTGAAACAGGTTAGAATGGACTCCGTCGGTCCCCATTATTAATAACATCTTTTTTTTCTTTTTCTTTTTTTTTCTTTTTTTTTTCTTCTTTTTTATCGTTTTTTTTCATTTTTTTCTTTTTCATTTCTCTTTTTCATTTTTTTTTCATTTTTTTTGTTGTGGTCGAATCTTATGGAGATTGACTACGTATCATGACCCCGCATGAATCAGACCTTGCGTAGTTCGGACCAAATGAAAGGTAACAACAATGAGACACATTTTTTTTCTTTATCAATTTTCATAATAAAACAAACTGGGTTTCAAAGGTTGGAAGATGACCAACAAACTCAAAAATCAAACAACCCACATATTTTAGTCAAAAGATTTATAACCTCAAAACAAAAAGGCCAGCTTCCTTTCCCCGTTTGACAAATGCAACCAAACGGCTATTTTTGCAAATGTGGCCCCTTCCAAATCTCACATGAATTTTGAGGCCGGGGAGGATTATTTTATGACACTTTACAAACTTGTCCATTCTTTTACGAAAATAGCCTTTCGACAACTGAAAGATACTCTAAGGCTATTTCGGCAAGAACGGTTTAAGACGCGGCCGAAGCTGGTTCGATTTATTGTGACAAAAATCCAAACGGTATTCACCTGACCGCTGACTCTTTTTTTTTTCAAATTACATTGAAAACCTGGTGTTGCAAACACGACCATTCAGTGCCTCGGGGGCGAAGATTTTTAAGGCTGTGTGGGTCAACTGGACAAAAATACTAAACAAGACCCAAAGGTGGTTGTTTATGCAAAGTCAGCCCTCCGGCGTTCCTTTCGGGAACATTCGGCTATGTTTTGACAAAACAACGTCACCCGACTTCTTTATGACAGAATTAAAATTTTGACATGTTTTTGTTTTTTTTATTATTATTATTTATTTATTTGTTTTTAGCTTTTTTAGCAAAAGGTGGGGTTGAACCCGATGAGGGTTGCCTACGTATCTCACATCCGGTGAGAATCAAACCCGCGTAGTTCGGACAGATTGGATAAGGGTGAGAATAAAAAAATAACTAATTCAGAGAAAACATATTTTTTTTTCTTTTGCTTTTTCTTAAAAGGTGATGAAACATGTAAAATCTTTTGGATTTTCTTTTTCCTTTTTTTTTTATTTTTGATTTTTCAAAAATGATAAAAAGTGCAAAGAATTTTTTTTTTTTTAATTTTTCATCATTTTTTTTAATTTTTTTTTAAAATAAAAATGTAACAAAACATAACCGGGCCCTATTTGCTTTATCTTCGCACTTCACCCTCTCTTTTTCCTTTTTCTTTCCTTTTCATTCACTCTCAATTATCATTGGTCCGCCAAATGATCCTTTTACCCCTGAAGGAATGCAACATGTAACACATAGGATGCATCAAGATGGTCTTTTTCATTTCAGGTTGCTAGCCCTAGACAGACCCAACCCCTGTGTTGAGTCCCCTAAGTCAAATGCAACATGATGCAAATAATCGTTCCTACTAGGGATCCGGCATGAAGTCATGTTATTTTATGTTCAAGACCTGAGTCGGTGTTCTAGACTGTGTACCCGAGCGGACAACTCAAGTCGAGGAGGGGGCAACTTATCGGGAACCAAAAGGCCATCCGGCTTCGTAACTTGTCCGAGCCTCTTTTTTATTTCAGGGTATGATACTAACAGAATAAGGAGTCTCAACCAGTAAGCACATCCCCGGAGGTGAAGAGAGAAGGGTTCGACACAGTTTATATATGCAGTCAAATAATATCAAAGCGGTAAAAGCAGCATTTAGCACATTAGGCTCAAACATGTAAAAATTAGATAAAGCCAAATATAACAATTTATCTAAGCTTGAATTTCTAACCCTGAACCAGTGGTTCTGGTTCATAGGAAAATATCCCCAGCAGAGTCGCCAGAGCTGTCGCACCTCCTTTTTCCGCCCCCGCGGGGGGTACAGGGGAGTTTTTCCAATTAAAGGACAATCGAAACGGGATTTATTTATTTATTTCAGAGTCGCCACTTGGGGGATTTAGGGTGTCCCAAGTCACCAATTTTAATCCCGAATCGAGGAAAAGAATGACTCTGTATTACAGTCCGCGAACCAGAAATCCGGATAAGGAATTCTGTTAACCCGGGAGAAGGTGTTAGGCATTCCCGAATTCCATGGTTCTAGCACGGTCGCTCAACTGTTATATTTGGCTTGATTATTTGATATAATACGTATTATAAACTTATGTGCAAATTTTATCCTTTGGCCGCTTTTATTATTATATTTTTAAATAATGTGAACATCGTTTAAAAAACATGTCTTTGGATTGCGTCACATAAAATGCATCCACGATCCGGAACGTATTTTTATTCAATGTTTTGGGATTTGGATTTGGGTCGCATAAATGCGTACCCGTGTTTAAGAATGTATTATTATTATATCGCGCCTAAAGCGATTAGCGCTTTATTACTTTGGGGAAGACCGTGAAATTTGCTAAACGGCCCATCCCGAAGTTTAAGTAATCAATTTAAATTTTATGAGGGCCCCACAATTTGTATTTTATTTGGCAAGGCTCGTCTCATTTTATTTTTAAAAAAAGACAGTCCTAAAATACTTACATTTTCCTATTGAAATTTGTCTCTACAAAATAAAAGAAAAGATATCTTAATTTATATACATGCTTGAGTTGCTATAGATGAATTTTGAATATGATTCATAAAATCTGAAAATGATGCAAACATGACAGTCCATTGTCACTGCAGGCCCAGGCCCAACGTGTATGACATAAAACTAAACCTGGGCCGTCTTATTCACATGTTATTACCTAGTTACATTATACTAGGCATGCTATCAGTTTGTCAAATTAAAAAAAAACTTAGCAATCTAATTTTAATCCTAGACCATTTACATGCTGAAATTAACCAATATTTTTTAACTAAACAATATTTCTACCAAGTTCCTACTAGATGGCCTATTCGTTTGATTTTTTTTTACTTGACGGAGTTACTACACCATTTATTTATTTTTAGGGCAATATATAGATAGTTCATCCGTTAAGCTATCGTCGGATGTTCCACTGTATATATTAAATAGCTACATGATTCTGATTTTTGCAAGCTAAATAATTTATACATACAAATAAAATTCAGAATATAATTAAATTAAATTTAGAATTTCAACTCTTCATTTTCGTATTCATGCTTCATATTTCGGTTTACAATAACCAGCGTGTCAGTTGTGTACCTGATATTGGAAGCAAAAGAAAAGGGAGATCAGCAGAAATTCAGTAGCATAAAACAACAGCAACCCCAGCAACCAGTAACAACCAGCAACGAGAAACTTAGTGACAGATTTTAAAATCAAGACAAAAATTCAGAAACACCAACAACAATTAATGCTAATTTCAAACAATGAAAGAAATCAGAAGATTTTTTTTTTTGAAAGTTTGAATATTTTTCGGAATTTTCTCTCTCTTAAATATTCAGGTCTTTTTTTTTCTTTTCTGTTTGTGTTTTAATTCTGTCCGTTTTTTTTCCTGTATTCTCTCTATTTCTGTCTCTGTGTCCCAATCTTGTTTCAAGACTTCCTCTATATATCTCATCCCATAAATCTTTTAATCAATTAAAATCAACCCATTTTCTCTACCAAACCCATTATCTTCCCACTCATCCCCATTACATTAAATAAACATATCACACCACCCCATTATATTTTGTCCCCTATGCCTAACATAAAATAATACAAGATTCCCCCCACTAAATTTTGTCTTGTCCCCCCTTAATATTAAACAACTATATCACAACCCACCCCATTTCATTTTGTCCCCATGCTTCATATAAACAATTACAAAATGTACAATTCCTAAACTACCCCTCCAACCCTATTGCAAATTACTATTTTACCCCCGAAAGTACTATAAATTACCAAACTACCCATCAGCTATAACACATCAATTAATCAAACTTAACCAAAATATAGACAATATGATTAATTTCTAACAATGTTCAAACAACAAATTTCATGAACATGATTTCTTCAACATTTCAACAACAAATCATATGAACACAAATTGAACAACGAAGAACAACTAAAATTTGATTGAACAATATTTTAGCAACAAACAATCCTATTTTCGGATTCAACAACAACAACAAACATGTATATTTAGATTTCTAAATTCAATAATATTGAACTTAAAATCAACTACTCTAACAACATTACAACAAACAATATTAAACTTATGAGATTATGAGACAAATTCAAGAAATAATCATAAATGATAAACAAGAAATCAAACTATACAAAATTCGGATTCAAGATCATCCAAACAAAGTATGAACATGAATGAATCTATTTTAACAATAACAAACAAACTTTGTTCAAACTTCGAATTAAACTTAAACAAAACAAATAAACATATTCAAATCACTAATCTTCAAATAATCAACTAATCTTTCTTAAATTACATCCAACAAACTTATAACAAAGATGCTTGATCCAAAAATTAAAACCAAAACATAACTTCACATTAAATTACTAAATTAAAAACGAACTTCAAACAAGATGAACACGAACTAAATCTATATTAACAACAAACAACGGATTTGAACGATTTAAACTAATACCTTTCTATATTAAAACTAAACTAACAATTCCTTTTTACAAAAATAAATAAAATTAACATGAAATAAACTGAAAAACAATTAATTAAATTTTCATTTGAATCTGAAAATTAAACCAACAAAACACATGAACAAACTAAAAAAATTAATTCAACGATGAACAAAACAAGAATGTTAAACCCAAATCTTAAACCCACTAACCGGATCGAAACGACGATCGAAGAAGATGGTCGTTTGGCGTCGTTTGAAGACGACGCAGCATCTACAGTAGCAGTTCCAGGAGCAGCAGCGGGCAGCAGCAAAACGCAGTAGTGGGCAGCAGCAAAACGCAGCAGTGGCGGACAGCAACGTCTCCTAGACTGTTGCTTCTTCTTCTTCTTCACCTCATGTTGCTCGTTGGTTTTCTGTCCAGCGAATCAGCTGCTCGACGAGCAGCAGCAGTAGAAGAAGCAGACGATGCAGCAGCGGGCAGCAACAGTAGAAGAAGAAAACGCAACAGCAGCAGGAGAAGCAACTACGGGCAGCAATGGTGGAGGAGAAGTTGCTCGACGAACTTGAAAAACGCAGCCATGGCGGCGATGGGATGTCGTGGGGGTGAGGGTGGCTGTGTTGAAAAACTACGGGCATCTCTTTTCTTCTTTTATTTTTTTAAAACTAAATTATAAAAATACTTAAACTATTATTAAGAACTAAATTAAGTTATAAAAGCGCAAAATTAACTCCAAATAACAATTAACGCACAATTAAGTAATAATTAAGCATAAAATTATATATTTGGACATTAAATGCAAAAAATGCAAACGATGCCTATTTTTGTAATTTTTTTTTCTTTGTAAAACAAACTTAGTTACTAACAATTGTATAATTAAATCCTACATGCGAAATGCGACATATTTTTGTATTTTTTATTAATTTAGCAAATAAACATGCACAAACAAATACAAATAATTATTCAAAATATCACAAAATTGCACACCAAGGAAAATTATTTTATTTTTGAATTTTTTGGGAGTAATTCTCATATACGGCAAAAATCATGTGCTTACATCCCTTAGACCATGACGTCCTGGTCCATGAAGCTTACAATAAAGGATTCGCAGGCCATGAAATGATGCTCTCGGGCTATGAGGATGGTGCCGCCGAACCATGATGCCTTTGAATAATGATATGGAAAATATTAAAAGGGATCCTCAGGCCATGACATGGTCTTCTCGGGCTATGAGATGTTCAAAAGTTAATCATTGTTTGTGCTTCGTTATTTCCACTGAGATTTTTAAGTTATGAGATGTATATGATTTATGTTTGCCCGAAGGGCGGTATACGAACTATGTTTTGCCCGAGGGGCCGATTATGATTTTCATCACTTTTACTATAAACTGTATTGAAGCTCTATTGAAACTGTTGGAAAGCATCTTCAAATGATTTTTACCAAAAGCTGAATTTTAAATGAACGATTGACTCATATTATGATTTGAAAGCTTGTTGTGCTTACTGAGTTTATAATGATGTGGACTTATCATTTCCTTCTGCTCAGTATTTATTTACTTTTATTACTTACTGAGTTGACGTACTCATATTACTCCCTGCACCTTGTGTGCAGATTCAGGTATTTCTGAGCTCGGTGGCATGTTTATCGGAGTTAGCAAGGTATCTTCTTGGCGATCACATCCCTGCTTTTCTCCCTTCTTATTCTCCCTTAGTGTATTCTATGATTTTCCGACCATGTTGGTCTTGAGGTTGTTAGAGTACAGTTGTAGTAGATGTTCAAGACTTGTGACACCCCGATGTCGGGCTTGTGTTATGTTTCCGCACTGGTTATTTAGACTCATATTAGGAGATTTCTTGTTAATTAATGGCTTGAAAATTATTTTTATAGAATAATGGTTTGATTTGGGAATTGTGTAGGTTTTCCTAGTTTCACGTTAGGCGCCATCATGACCGGGTCGGCTTTAGGGTCGTGACAAGTTGGTATCAGAGCCTAGGTTACATAGGTCTCACGAGTCATGAGCATGTATAGTAGAGTCTCGCGGATCGGTACAGAGACGTCTATACTTATCTTTAATATGTTGTAGAACCTTTAGGAAATCCCACATTATTGAATTCACATCGTGCGACATTGATTCAGCTTGAAAGATAACTCTTGAAATTCCTTCCACGTATTTGTATGCGCGCATGAGTGCTCGGTATCAGCTGTGCATCGAGGGCTTGTAATTCCCAGATCAAGGGGTGAGATGTGACTTTTGTGTGTTGATATTGGGCCAGTATGCAGGACTTGAGGCTGGGTTTTGTGTGTAGCATGAGCACCAAGGTGCTGATTATGTGAGCATGTGCATCTAGATTTATATGTTTGATAGTGTCCCTAGTAAGGGAAGTGATGACTGGATAGCTACGTGATGAGTATGATGAGACTACGAGATATGTTCATATGAATTGAATGAGATGAGAAGGGTTTACTTGGGGGTAGCAGGAACTATCTGGTGCTTGATTTCCATCATGCTTTGATGTATAACCTCGAGTTGTGGGTGTGTTAAAGGATCTTTTCATGTTGCCTAATTGGGAAGTGAAGTATATTTCACGTTGTGATATTAGTTTATACTCGGGAATATTAAGTGACTGCACAATGTTTATGACGGTGGAAGGGTATAAAGAGATGCTAGTTTGAGGCGAAGCAGGTAGGTTATCTTCTACGGAGTGTTCTAAAGTTTGTGTGATCCTTATGTTGTTTGTTGAAAGACCTCTTTTACTAGTGAAATATAGGTGTTGCAATTTGAATTTGGGTCGCTTAAGAGAGTGGGCTTGACTGTTATGAGGGTGAATGCGATATTTGCAGATGATTTGAAGTACTAGATGGTATGTGTTGCACGAGCTTATGAGGGATTAAGTTTAATCTCACTATGGTATTATGGCAGTAATAGAGTATATGCATTATGAGTTATTGTGTATTTTGATCTATGGCTTTTAGCCAAGTAGGGAAGTCTATTGTTGATCAGTTCATTGCACAGTTATGTGCTATGTTGGTTCTAGTTTGGGGCATACTGGTGAATAAATTATGGCTTACAGAGGTTGAGATCGAGGATGACCCGAATAAAGGAAATTTTGGATAGGGGTTGTGTATACTTTATAGGCATATAAGAATTTATGGAATGACTTGAGTTGTTATTGGTGAAGGATGTAATGTACATGGAGCATGGATTTATTTAGTTGCATTAAAGTTGGGTTACTTTCTGCGGTGTTGGAGTACTAATAGAGCATAGGTCATCTGATCTGTTCGATCAGTCTAATTAAGGTTTGAGAGAGTGGATGACTCTTGAGAATCGTTCTGATGCGTTCAAGATTTTACGTGTTATAACTGAAGATTTTCAGGTTGTGTATTTGGCAAGAAACTGAGGTTTACATTGGAGGATGACAAGACTTGTAGCATTTCTGCATCATTATAGATTCTACATACCAGTGTCAGGAAGGCGAAGGTGATGGCTTTAGATTCTAAGAGGGTCTCTTCAGAGCATGTATCTCGGTTGTGGTACTTTTGGGGATGCTTCAGAAGAATATGACAATTTTTGAGCTTTAGAATTGTGTGGTCTTATGCTAAAGTTTGCTGGGTAAGTTTTAGTTAAGGATAGTGGTGTACTAGTTAGGAAATGTTTCAATTTGAAGGTAATTCGAAAAGAACTCAGAGAATTAGGACAACTTGGTACTAGGCTGGATCAGCATGGTAATGGATTTGATCGGTTCTTGGGTGCTTATGAAGCGGTGGGTTTACAAAGGGGTTTCGTGGCAATGCTCTTAGGCTTTGATGGCTTGTGTAGCTTGGTTGGGTTAGAAGGAGTCAGTCCTGATGGTTCGGTTTTGTGCAAAGGGGATTCGTAGAGTTCTTGATGATTTCTACCATGGTTAGAGATGTATATTTTCTACTTGCATGAGGAGCATGGGATGTATAGTGATTTTCTCCTAGATGGGATAAAATGGAAAATTTCTTGGCTGGTTGAGTACGTAGTTGCTTGTAGCTCGGAGTGGATTATGAAGTTATCATATTTATCATAGGATTGTATGTTATATACGGTATCTTGTGTGGGGTTGAGATTTTCATATGTAAGGTTACAATTCAGTTTTGAAAGGAAGGTCATAATTTCTTAGGCAACATGGACAACTTCAGATGGCTAGATATATGAGATCACTGATTGGTGTGGGTTTATGAGGATATACATTTTAGAAAGGGCGATGTGATTGAGTTATAGATACTTCATTGGTATTGCGGCACTATCTTGTCGGATCGATTGCTAATATTCAAGGTTTGCTTTGTGGCACAGAAGAATTTTAGAAATACCCCTCATGGGATGATCGAGTATTAGGGATATGTTAGATATTCGGGCGGTGAAGTTGGGATCGGATATGGTGATTCGTGTGCTTTATGGATTTGGAGACTAGGAGTTCTCGTATATTTTGTGGTTGTGGATTATGGAGATTTGGGCAAGCTAGTCAGATAAGAGAATGTGCTATAATTCAGTCATTGAGAACTTTCAGAGAGTTACTTATCTATTATGGGTGACCAGAGTTGATTTGGGGTTCATTGGTAGGCCAATATGATGTGTGTTCTACATCGAGTCGGATAGGTCGAATCCAAAATGCTATTCGGTTGTTGTATACGGTAAAATCGGATGGTCCAATTTTTTGTCATTACGACGCTTCGTAAGAACGTTTCCAAATGCTCGAAGCTATGGTCGAGATTCACACCCTATGGGTTATCGACGTCCGACCTCGGGGCAGTGTAGATCGATGGTTATGTTGAAAAAGTGGGAAGTTCCCAATGCACATCATTAGAGCTGGCAAAGTCTAGTAGGCTAGTTAAGACCCGTATCATGGTATTAAATGGCTATACCAGCCCCATATCTTTGTAATAAAGGCATTTGTACTATGTTGGGATTCCCCTCATATATAAAGGGGACCTTATCATTTTGTAAAGCATCATCTGATACTCAATATTGAATATACAAGATCATTCTCTCTACTTCCTAACTAAACATATTCTCCTGGTCTCATTGCCTACATTTATTGCTTGCATTTATTGTGTTTTATTTATTGTTCTTCATTTATTACTCATTATTGGTGTAAAGAGCCACCATTGAATTTATCATAACTGTTAATTCTTCATCACTTGCCCTGCCCAGGCATTCAACTTGACCTCGAGGCCGCGTATACACAAACTCGAGGCTCCGACTTCCAGCCATTCGGTTTGATTATTACACTATCTGCAAGCTATTATCACATTGTTTCTAATCTTTCACTTAGCATCTATTGCCTAACAACTAGCTTAAAATAGGTCACATATTTTTTGAACCACAAAATCAAATTTAATTGTTATTACCATTTTCAAGGTAAACAGTTTGGTGCCCACCGTGGGGCTAAAAATAATTGTGATTATTCTCTTGCTGGTTTACTACATAACGCAAGTTAACTTTCACACTTTTCCTTGTCCAAGATCTTTGATTTCAGGTCAAAATGTCTAACTCAGTAAACACACGTGAAAACAACAATCTTGAAGACCATGGAGAAAATGGTGTGGCTGCTCCAGGTGTTGGTGTAATACCACGAAACCCTGAGGGTGCACCAGAACTGATTCCCGTGGACGTGGTCTCGCACAACGCTTATCATGTCGAAATAATCTACCACACCAACAAGAGCATACACCAAGGATATTAACAAGAATCTCAAAAAAACCCAGCTCAGGAAAAACAGGGGGTTAGCCTTCACGTCATCTTAGAAATGTTACAAGCACAATAGCTGGCGATTGCTCAGCTGCAAAGCCACCAAAAACCCCAGCATAGTAGCACCGGAAATGGCTCCCCGAGCCGAACAGGTACCACAAATATCAAGCAACAACGGTTCGGCAGCCGACCTCGCCATCATAAAGATGCTCCAGGACCTCACAAAGAGGATCGAGTTGGGCGAGAAGAAGATAGAAGACAACGACAAGAAGGTAGAGACCTACAATTCTAGGGTCTATCAAATTCCGGGCACACCCCCGTTCCTGAAAGGTGTACATTCGAAGAACTCTTTACAAAAGTTGTTACCAGAGGAAGCGACCCCAAAGCACATTCCAAAGAAGTTCATAATGCCCGACCTTTCTAAGTACAACAGAACCTCGGATCCCATGAAGCACGTCACTGCTTACACTTGTGCAGTGAAGGGGAATGACCTAAAGGACGACGAGATCGAGTCTGTCCTACTAAAAACGTTCTGAGAGACTCTTTCAGAAGGGGCAATGATGTGGTACCACAACCTGTCCCCAAACTCGATAGGTTCATTTGCCATGCTGGTAGACTCTTTTATAAATGCACATGTTGGCGCCATCAAAGTAGATACAAGGAAATATGACGTATTTAAAATCAAGCAAAGGGAGAACGAGATGTTGCGAGAGTTCATATCTCGCTTTCAAATGTAACGAATGGAACTACCACCGGTCTTAGACGACTAGGCAGTGCAGGCCTTCTCTCAAGGTTTGAATGAGCAAAGCTCAGTAGCTTTGAAATAGCTGAAGCAGAACTTAGTCAAGAATCTCGCTGTGACTTGGCTGGACGTCCACAACCGATACCAATCAAAGATCAAGGTCGAGGAAGACCAACTAGGAGTCCCCTCGGGCTCGCAATATCCTTGCAGGCTTCCGGCAATGGAGTTAAAACCAAAAAAAGAGATACCAACAATACACTGAAGATAGAAGAAACGCCCCGAGGTGTAACATACCCTACAATGTTGAAAGATGGATCGAGACTAGAATCCTCGGGGACTGGTTAGCAGATCTGGGTTCGATAAGCACACGGGGCCAATGGAGACACACCGCTTGTTGGAATACAACTTCAATGTCGACGTTACAGACATCGTATTTGCCATCAGTAAAATAAGAGACACCAGGTGGCCAAGGCCTATACAATCAGATCCTTCACAAAGGAACCATAACTTAGTGTGTGAATTTCACAACACACATGGTCATCGGAACGAATATTGCCGACAACATTAGGAAGAAATAGCTCGACTACTCAGCAAATGTCACCTCAGAGAATTCCTCAACGACCAGGCCAAAAATTACTTCTGGGAAAGAGAGGCAACCAAGAAGAGTGAAGCAGACGAGCCGCAACATGTCATCCACATGATATTTGGAGGCATCGATGCTCCACAAGAACCCATGGTCAGGAGAACAAAATTATCCATCACCAGGGAAAAACGAACTCGAGGTTACATACCCGAGGACGCCCTCACATTCAGCGTCGAAGACATCGAGGCTCTATCTCAGCCCCATAATGACGCATTGTAATTTCTTTTCTTGTGAATACATTTCAAATTAAATGTGTACTTGTGGATCCAGGTAGCTCGGCCAATATCATAAGGTCGAGGGTGGTAGAGCAGCTTAGACTGTTTGACCAAATCGTGCTCGCCTCTTGAGTCCACAACGGGTTCAACATGGCGAGCGAAACAACGAAAGGAAAAATCACCCTCCCGGTCAACGTGGCCGGCACTATCCAAAAATGCCAAATTCCATGTCATCGAAGGAGACATGAGGTACAACGCCTTGCTCGGGAGGCCATGGATACACTGCTTGAGAGCAATACCATCCACCCTCCATCAAATGATGAAATTTCCGACAAAGGATGGGATAAAAACCGTCTACAGGGAACAACATGCTGCCAAAGAGATGTTTGAGGTGAACGTTGTGGCACCGGCACCGATACCTCAACCATCGAAGAGACAAAGGATAAGCAAACAGTAAAATAGCGATAACAAGCTACACCCTCGACTACGCCCGACCAAACAAACTAATGGACCGTACTGCGTCCTCATAACAAACGATCGAATCATACCGAGGCCCGAAGTGCCGTCAACACTAAGGTATGATCATCTCCCTTTTTCGGCTACATTTTATAAAAACCTCAGTGCATGTATCCGATCGAAACGTCCGAAGTGCAATCCAACTCGAAGGCCTTAGGTTCCAAAAGCGTACGTTGCACTCTATACCTTCGACTAGGTTTTTTATCCCAAGAAGGGTTTTTACCTGCACGTTTTTTAACGAGGAAACATCCATATGTTACATAAGGAAGGCTCAACAAGTACTCAAGGCTTCTCTTCAATCAACCTCAAATATTGGGGGCATCCCCCCCGGAAGGTCACCTTAGGCTTAACAAGTACTCAAGGCTTCTCTTTAATCAACCTCGAATACTGGGCGGCATCCCCCTAAAAGGTCACCTCCTCGAAGAAACCAAGATGTGCTAAATGGGGCCTCGATAGGAAAATGATGTACCGAACCAAACGGTCGAACGAACCGTGTCTGTATAGAATAATCGGGCCCTTGACAGCAAAAATGTGTATACTTGTACCAAGTAATCAAAGAATATTTTTTCCCCTTCATCAAAGAATTTCACCTTCCAAAGAAGCTCGGTATTATTACAAAAATGGCTCCAGAGCCAAAAAACATCCCAAACATTCGCGAACTGGCGTCAAAAAGCCGAAGCTAAGCCCTCAATGAGGTAACATCAAGTTTATAAAATGGCTCCAGAGCCAAAAAACGTCGCAAGCACTCGGGGACTAGCATCAAAAACTCGAGGCGATATGACCTTCGGGTCGGAAGATTAGAACTCGTATGCCCTCGATGAGGCAATATCATGTTTACAAGGAATGGCTCCCGATCCAAGAAACTTTTGATGACTCAGGGACTGCCGCCAATCGCCACCACCATCGACTTATCAAAAACCCGAGGCCAAAAGACCCCATGTGGGAAGCATCAGTCTCGTAAGACCTATATAAGGCAACAACAATATATGTAAGACCTAAAGCAAGGCATGAACCATACTTGTACCAAGTAATCAAAACTGTAAGACCTCAAGCAAGGCATGAACCATACTTGTACTAAGTAACCAAAACTGTGAGACCTCAAAGGCATGTAAAGATTTATAAGATCTTACAAAAGGCATAATCCCGATCTTAAAGTTAAGGCTATTGTCACGACCCCAAATGCCGGTCGTGATGGCGCCTATCACATTACTAGGCAAGCCAACCCAAACTTCGATCATAACCCTTTTTCCTTTTAATAAACCATTTTATAACACGGCTTTAAATACCAAATTTTTCATAATAGGTGTTTTATACAACTAAAATGTGCAGAAATCAATAAAACATAAGACAACACAGCCCAAACATCTGGTATCACAAGTCTAGATCCTCTAAATACACAACTGACTATCTAATACATCATAATTCTAAAAATGCAGAAAAGAACGGGATAGGAAGGAGGAAAGCATGGTTGCAGATGCCATGCATCTACCTTGAAATCTCCGGCAAACTCTGGATAAGTTGAGGACCCTCACTCTGTCGCTCGGGCACTGGATCTACACACAAGGTGTAGGGAGTAACGTGAGTATGCTAACTCAGTAAGTAACTAAAGTAAATAAGGTCTAAAAGCAGTGATGAGCAGTTAAAAATCATATAAGGAAAACACAACAAAATAACAGATTACACTCCACAGTTTAAAACTAGTTTCGTTATAAAATCATCAGTTTCAGTTTAAAACACTTAAAATCGTATACTTAGCAATTTTTTAACGGAGACTATTTTTAAAAGAAGAGTGAAATTAGTGAAAATATCATAACTGGGCCTCTCGGGCAAGGTATCACTTAGAATATGGCCTCTCGGGCAGCCTCTCAGTCACTCATGACTCAACTCTCGTCACTCAGTACTCACTCTCAGCACTCAGGCTCATTAGTATCTCATAATATTAGAAATCAGAGTAACCTTTGCGGCGTGCATCCCGATCCATAATTTATAGTCGACTACTCTCACTGTGGGTGTACAGACTCCGGAGGGGCTCCTACAACCCAAACGTCATATCGCTGCGGCGCGCAGCCCGATCCAATATGTATATCGCTACGGCGTGCAGCCCGATCCATATAAGTATCGCTGCGGCATGCAACCCGATCCATAATTCATAAATATATAAATATCCTCACCATTAGGTTCTCAACCTCTCTCAATCATTAACCACATTGCCTCTCGGGCACAACAGTAGAATTTAGGGAACTCAGTCCAAATAGTTCTCACATTTCAGGAGTAGAGTGGTAAAACCAGGTTTAAACAATAAAGATGTAAAACATAATTGAGGATATTCTTTCAAACAAGTAGAGTGAGGAAAAATAGTAAAAATGCCCCTAAGGGTCTTAACAGGTCGGCACAAGGCCCCAAACATGGCATACAACCCATAATACAGTATAATGACTAAAGTATGGAATATCATAAGGTTTTAAATCAAATATGTGGCTTAATAGTCTCTACGGGATGGACCACATAACAATCCCTACTGTTGCACGGCCACACGCTCGTCACCTAGCATGTGTGTCACCACATTTATCAAAACAATTCAAATACCGAGGTTTTGTACCCCCAGTTCTAGATTTACAATGGTTACTTACCTCAAACCGGATGAAAACACTACTCCGCGATGCCTTTGCCTCTCGCCTCGTACTCAACTCGTGCCGAATTTACCCAAAATCAGAATCATAACATTAGAATAGGCTAAAGGACGAAGCCCATGCGAAGTTAATCAAATTATACCAAAAATCTGTAAATTAGCCAAACTCGAACCCCAGGCCCACGTCTCAAAACTCGTAAACAATCACATCAAGGAAATCTTTATCCTTCTACGAGTCTATATATACCAAGAACACTAAAATCGGAGTCCAAATGACCCCTCAAATTCCCATTTTAGAGTCTCTCAACCCCAAGCCCTAATCCCCAAATTTTCTTCCTTAATCTCCACTACTACCTTGATTATACAATGGAAAAATGATCATAAACCCAAATAATGAAGCTTAGGGAAGTTACCCAACTGATTCCCTTCGATCTCACCTTGAAATCACAGCCCTAGCTCGCTTCCCGTCTTAAAAAATGGAGAACTTAGCAAAATTTCGCGAAGAAAACAATATATACCTTCTCGCCTAGGGATTCCGCACCTGCGGCCCAGATACCACTTTTGCAGTACCGCATCTGCGGTCAATGAAACGTTTTGAGATCCTTGCCTTCTTAAGGCTCTTCTGCTTATACGACTGGTTCCCCCGCATCCGCGGTGTCACACCTGTGACCCCAACTCCGCAGGTGCGGAAACAACAAAACAGAAATATCTGCAACTTCTCAAATTTCCCAAACTCCTCGACAACCATCCGAAATCACCTCGAGGAACTCGGGACATCAACCAAAAGCACCAACATATCCCAAAACTTTACTCAAACTTATACCAATCTTCAAAACTCCACAAACAACACCGAATCAACCAAAACACATCGGATACAAGCCTAAGTTTCCAAAATCTTCTAAATTATGCTTTTGATCAAAAACCCAACCAAACCACGTCTGAATGACCTAAAAGCTTGCACACATCTACCAAATGACACTACGGAACTATTGCAACTCTCGGAATTCCATTCTGACCCCTATATCAAAATCTCACCTATCAACCGAAAATCGCCAAAAATCCAATTTCATCAATTCAAGGCAAAATCTACTTCGGACCTCCAAAACTCATTCTGATCACGCACCTAAGTCCCAAATCACCTCCCGAAGCTAATCGAACCATCAGAACTCACATCTGAGCCCTCTAACACATAAGTCAACATCCGATTGATTTTTCCAACTTAAGCTTCCTCAAAAGAGACTAAGTGTCTCAAACCTTACCAAATCCTTTCCGAACCCGAGCCAACTAACCCGATCACATATACAACCTATAGATAAAGCAATAAGAAGCAGAAATGGGGGGATACGGAGAGGTAACTCATGAGACGACTGGCCGGGTCGTCACAACTATATATCAAACTTATAAGACCCCTAAAAAGGCATATCCTCGATATAGACGCCGAAACTACTTCACTCGGGGACTAAAAGGCTCCGACCAAACACAATGACTACGGTCACAAGGATGTACCATCCAAACTAGTGCAACTCAGGGACGTCCAACCATAGCTATAAAATTACATGCCTTCAATTACTTCGAATGTACTTCGAAAAGAATCGGTTAAACAGGTTACCTTCGACATAGACAAAAGAGCTTCGACCATGTCAGCTCCAAACTATATGCTTTAAGATACTCAGCCACCGAGCTAAAACCGCACGAGGTGCTCATTCATCGCCATATAACGACTCATAATTGAGGTTTAAACCAAACTGTCGAAGAGTCAGGAAAACACAATTTCAAAAAGTCCTTAACGAGGGAAAAATAAAGCCTATAAAAGGTCATACCGAAGAAATGCGTAAGATCCACTACCGCCAGCCCATATATAAGGTCATACCGACCCAATGCATAAGAGCCACTGCCGCTTGATGTGCCGGAAAATTTTGGTACTTTTGATACACATTTTTTATATTTTAGCTTGTTTTAAATGCAATAATCTTTTATACTTAAGTAATGTATGCGGCAAAATCAGAGGGCTTGATTTCTTGATGTCATGTCACTTTGGAAGAATGCCTCGAGACCCCGAGGATGGGAGGCCATAACCGAGTTCCCGACCTCGGGGCTCGTCGATGCCCGACTTAGAAAAAACGGAGATCGAAGCCAGGACAAAGGGGGAAGCTCCAAAGGCACACGACTAGGCTAGACAGGGCAGGCCTATACAGAGCCTATGCTGAGGCATCGCGTCAAGCCATCACATCTCCATACCTTGTAATTAATTTCCACGTACTGGTAGCCGAGCTCCCCTCCTATATAAAGGGGACTCACACTACCTTGTAACGGACTAATGTTGCTCCATTTCTCCATAAGTGCAATAATATCTCTCTCTCTCTCTCTCTCTTTTCTAAGCTTGTTCATTCTCACTGGTCCGAGGTCACCTCGATTTTCATCGCGTTCTTACTCGTTCTTCATCGTATGCCTTAGTATTGGCCATAAAGAGCCTTGTTTAATTATATCTTCAACTGTTATCCCATCCTTGACTATCCCCGATAGCTCGAGCTCGACCCCGACGTCGATCCCGAGGTCCTTCATCGATCAGACCTATACCCGGGCAGCAAGCCATACGGGTTGATTACTATCTCGTTTAGCTTGCTTTTCATCATTAGATTCCATATTATTAGCATCAACTGCTCTAACAACTAGCTCGGGAATAGATCACGTATTTTTAGAATCCCCTTTACAAATTTAATTATTGTAACCATTTTCATGGTAAACAGTTTGGCGTCCACCGTGGGGCTAAAAATAATAGTGATTATTTTTTTGCTAGGTAAACGGAATCGAGAACTACAACCTCAAAAATCACGGGGAAAATGGTGTGGCTGTCCCGATCGCCGGAGCACCACTACAAAATCCCAATAACACGCCCGTTCCGATTCTAGCAGACGCGGACTCATATGACGCACAAGATGTCGACGAAACTTCACACACCGATGGGAGCATTCAACATATCGGCCAATAGGGAGCCCAACAAATCCCGACTCAGGAAACACTAGAAGTCAGCCTTCACAATACTTTTGAAATGTTTCATGTACAGCGGTCGGCTATCGCTCAGCTACAGAGCCATCTGAAAACTCGGAGCACAGCAACACCGAAAACGGCTCCTTGCGCCGAACAAGTACCCGAAATATCAACCAACAATGGATCGATAGCACACCCCACCATAGCGAAGATGCTTGGGGATCTCTAAAAAAGGATCACATCAGGTTCGTGGAGGTTCATGCAATAGCTCTCCCCAGGGGAAGCGGTCCCCAAACCCACTTCGCAGAAATCCAGAACGTCGGATCTCCCTAGACGCGACAGGACCTCAGATCCCAATTAGTGCGCCACCGTTTACACAGGTACGGAGAAAGGCAGCGGCCTTCAAGATGATAAGTTCGAGCCCGTCTTATTGAAGAAGTTAAGAGAAACACTCTCGAACGAAACCATGATGTAGCGCAGCAGCCTAGCGCCCGACCTCACATAATCAATTACCGTACCAGTAGATTCCTTCGCAGAAGCACACGCCGATACCATCGAAGAAGTAACGAAAATGCCCGATACATCGGAGGCCGAGAAAAGAGAGAATGAAACACCATAGGGAGTCACGCCTCATTTCCCGATAGGACGAGTGAGATCGTCCCCGGGTTCGGATGACTGGGAAATACAGGTCTTCGCCCGAAGTTTCAACGAGGTATACCCGACGACTCCAGGTCTTTCCAAACGACGCTTAGTAAGATACCCAGCCTAGACCTGGCCATATGCCCGTACCCGTCACCAGCCACAAACCAGGGCCATGGATAACCATTCGGGCGCCTCTACGGTCCTAGTATACCCAAACAGGCTCCCAGCAAAGAAACTAATGCCAATCAGATGGAGGTACCATCCGTGCGCCGCGAATGAAAAGAACGCCACAAGATGCAACCTACCTTGCAATGGTAAGGAAATAGTTCGAGGGCAATATCCTCGAGAAACCTTCAGTAGAACCGGATCGGACGAGGCACAACCGGTAGAGGAACCCCGCCTAGTAGAGTACGATTTCAGCATTGCCATACCAAACATCATGATCACCATAAGTGAAACCAGGGACACTGAGCGACTCAGGCCTGTTCGACCAAGACCCTTTAAAAAGAATCACAACCCGACACGGGAACCACAGGGCGCACACGGCCAAGGGGTCAAAAATAACCCCCATCTCGAAAAGACTACAGCTATGTTACTCAATGAAAATCACCACCGAGTACCATCGAGCGGTCAGGTTCGAGCCCAGCCCCAAGGAAGGAAGGAAATCGAGAAGGATGAAGTGAAGAAGCCATGACGTATTACCACGATAGTGAAGGAGCGGCGACACCCTCCGAGGACTCATAAAATGGAAAGAGAAAATGCTCGCCGTAAAAAAAAGATGGGTCTAGGGAAATATTCCGTAAGACACCCTTACATCCAGGGAAAAAGACATCAATACTTCTCCTCAACATTACACTGACACATTGGTAACCCTCTCCCTCATTTGATCTATTTTCAAATAAAACATATGTTCATAAATTCAGGTGGTTCAATCACGTACAAATATGATGTCGAACTAAAGTCAATAGGGCGGTCTAGGATAACGGACGAAATCACTCTCGCATCCCGAATCCCTAGTGAATTCCTAATGACGAATTATGACAAAGATCATCCTCTTAATACGACCCGTATGAGCTCGGGCCAGGACGTCGAGCTCTGTACCACCGGAGGAGGCACAAAGCATGTACGTCTTATTCAGATGACCGCTATCACATCACCCGGAGACAGCGTCAGCCCCGTTTCACCAAAATCATGGAACCACTCACAAAGGCAGAACTAAAATAAGTCGACAGAAAGCAACATGCAACGAGAGGAAATTCTTCACCTCTATAACGTATCGTCGGCATTTATGCCCCCACCCTTGGAAGGATAAAAGGGTAAGCAAACCATATCTTCAGCCAAACCTGGTAAGACACAGCGGATGGTTGTATCGGGGCTTACATCTCGCCAGGTTAGAAACATACCAAATCTCAAAACGTCGCTTGCGCGTCCCGCAGTGAGGAAGAACTGCTTTATTCCCTTGTTATTTTTCCACTAACCTGTATGCAGACAACTGGCCAGGATATTCGGAAGTTCTAACTCTACCCCTCATTTGGGCTTCCGCCCCAAAGAGGGCCTTGTCAGCAAGACTATTAGCGAAGCTGCATACCCCTGGAGGAGGATCCTATACGGTCGCAGGCCTTCTTCTACAGTCCAATGACGAGCGATGATCTGCTTCTAAGGGCACCGTCCCGTCGGGAGGACCAGGAAAAGACAGACTAAACCCCAATGAGAACTATGTATTGGATCGAATGGTCCGAGAAGTCGTGCCCGTGCAGGTGGAGCTCACGATGATGAAACAATGTATGTCTACACCAAGCAATAAAAGGATATATTTTCAACATCTTATTCTCCAAGAAAGGAAATCTTTAGTATATCCCCGATAGGGGCCTCTCCACCAAACACGTCCCGAGGTACTCGGAGACTTAGCGTCAGCAATTCAACACTCGCACGACCCCAGGGTCTGAACTCGGGCTCATAAATCCCATACAAGGCAACTCCGAGCTCACGAAAAGCAATCTAAACGGCTGATACAACCAAACTAACGGGACTCTGAGATGCTTGACCGTCGCTAAACAAAAATCTCAGGCCACTACTTCCAATATACTTAGGAAAGAACCGGTTAAAATAGGCTTCACTCAACAGGCAAAAATGAGCTTCTACCATGTCAGATCCAAATCACAAAAGCTTCGACCTACTAAGCCTATGAGCTATGAACCTTCTGATGTGCTCAAACATCACCGATAACGACTAGAAATTTAGGTTCTCCGGAACCGACAACGGGTCAGGCAAAAATCATTCAAAAGACCTTAACGAGCTGAAAACAAAGCCTACAAAAAGCCTACGGGCAAAAACAGCGTAAGAGCCATTGTCCCCAGCTAAGCAAGCCTCGAATACACATATTAAAAGGTCTCAACGACCAAATAGCGTAAGAGCCATTATCGCCAGCTAAATAATTGACAACTTGAGGATTAAAATGAGCTCTAATCGTAAACCGATTCGAAGACCGGATCCAAAATAGTTAATTATGCAAGCCTTCCAGCCACATATGGAAATGTCTTGACGACTAAAACATCATAGGAGGCACTATCGCCGGTCTGAAAATACTTAAGGGTTATTTAAATAGCGAATCGCAACGCGACTCAGAGACTGGACCCGAAATAGTTAAAACTGCAACATGCCTAAGGGCACGGCATAAGTGCCACTATCGCTAGCCGAGTGATCCTCTGGGCCACACACCTGTAAGGTCACTTTGATCCGAAGCACAAAAGGCCATCGCTATTTGCCCATGCGGGCAGGAAAAAAATTGAGGGTCAATTGAAGCTCGAATCGCAACGCGACCCGGAGACTTGACCCGAAATAGTTAAAACTGCAACATGCCTAAGGGCACGACATAAGTACCACTATTGTCAGCCAAGTGATCCTCCGGGCCACCCACCTATAAGGTCATTGCGACCTGAAGCACAAAAGGCCATCGCTATCCGCCCATGCAGGCAGAAAAGAACTTGAGGGTCAATTAAAGCTCGAATCGCAACACGACTCGGAGACTAGACCCAAATTAATCTAAACGTCAAATGCCCAAGGGCAAGAAATGGGAACAATTACTACATGCTGCACGAGCATAGATGATTTAAGGTCAAGAAGGCTTGAGTCGAAGCCTGACTTGGAGAATAAGCTTAAATAGTCGGGCAAAGCACGAAGGCCCGAGCACCTACATACATCAAAGATCGCACTTAAAGAGCCCTCGGCCTGTCCGATTAGTTCCAGATCTACGAGGATCCGGCCAAACACCGAAAGGCCAAGTCTACGCTCTGCTCCAAAAGGCTACAACTTGTCGGGTTGGCTTTTCGCCTCGTCATCAAGAAGTGACCGCGCGTTGCGCTCGTCCGCCTTTTCTCGAGCCAATTCATCTGAGAGAACAAATCCCCTCGCACCAATCTCATTGAGTACTTCTCTTCGGAATCAGCAGCGAACATATTCCTCGATCCTCTTCTCCCTGGTGAGGGCTCGCTTAAAATCAGCACGAGCGTCCGCAACGTCTTTCATACGAATCGCTATATCCTGATCAACCTTGGTTCGGCTTAGCGTCGCTTTAGCCCGAGCATCAATTATTTCAGCCCTGATCCTCGAGAGATCAGATTCAAGTTTCTCAATCATATCGACTTGAAATTTGGCATTATCACGAGCCAAGCGAAGTTGGGCTTCGAAGGCGGAGACCTTGGCCAAGGCACCTACCTCATCTAAAGCTTGAGCTTGCACCTGAGCCCTTAGCTCACCACATGCAGTTATGACATGGTCAACGTCCCCGTTGATGTATTCCAAGGCCTCTGTCCTTTTTTGTAGCTAATATAACAAAAAGGGGGTTAACCTTAAGGTCCAAGAGGAGAAAAGCATGAGTTGCAGAAAGTTACCTGCTCCATCAAATAGCTCTGGTAATTCGAGCTCTGGTACTCCTCATATCGCCAATGCTGCAACTCAACATCCCTCTCCTCGCTAAGGAACCTAAGGGACTCGCACTCGTCTAGAATTTTCTGAAGCCTAGCCCCTTGATGGAGCAACTCAGACATAAGCCTATCATAGGCCTGCACAAGGAAAGTTCAATAAAAGGAGAAGGACATGAGATACAGGGGAACTGCGCCTAAACTCACCACAAAGTGAAGCCGACGGATTTCTTCAAAGTCGGAATACACTCCTGTTAATCCTGCCTCTTCGGGCCCAAGAGAACCGACCTCGGGCATAGTATGTTCACTCAAAGGGACCGACGACTGGAAATCAGGTGCTCCAAGAGTAGCAGACTTGGACGATGCCCTCTCCTCGGATACACGGGCCGGATCAGCACGACAAAAAGCTCCATCACACTGCGGATGTCGATCCCTCTTATTGCCATCGATCTTTGGCTCGGAAGCCGACGACTCCTTCCCCTCTCCGGAAGATAATTGCCTCATCCTAAGGAACCGCCCGATATATGCAAGGGGCGAATCCAATACAAATAAAAGGGGAAAACATTACCTCAAATATACGAAGGCCAAGGCAAAGGCAGTGTGTGCACATACCTTGGTATTTCGTTCCCCATCTTTCACGGAATACAACTCGCCACCTACGCTCATCGAAGGACGAATGGGCCACCAACCTCCGGACCCTGCCAGGCAGGTCAAGTACTTCACCCTATGTCCAGGAAGTGGCTGCAACAAGGGAGACAACGCTAATACTCAACTAATTTTTGGAATAGGCAAAATCTAAAAAAGCACCGGAATCCCCACTCACGTGCATAATTCCACCCTTCGGGAAATGGTAAAAGCTCCATGAGGATAAGGTCGACCGTCCGGACCCAAATAAACCAACCGGCCCACTCTCAACCCCCGTCCTCTTTGTCATCACCTACAAAAGGCGTGGACGAATGGCACCTTAGGGTCAGCATGCCCTAGTGATGATAGGGTCGGTATAGCCTGACGAGATGGTTAAACATAAATTCAAGCCAGCCTTCTCCGCAAAGAACCTCATCATCAGTACCACCCGCCAAAATGATGGATGTATAAGCGCCAAAGTAACCCGATACTTTTAGCAAACATTAAGCACAACCCTATCAAGGGAACCAAACGCGAAAGAATATAGATACACGCTCAAGAATCCATCAGCTGAGTCTGTGATACTCTCATCCGGGGGAAGCACCTGCAACGCTACCCCCTCGCTCTATCCATAGTATTCCCTAACCATCTCCAGATGTTCCGCTCTTATCAAAGACGCCATCTTCTGAGCGAACTCCTACCATTCCTGAGCACCGGGAGCAGCACTCTACGTCCCCTGCCGGACCGGCCTCGAAGTTGTTGCCATGACTATGGTAGAGCTAACAGGACAAAGTAAGGGTGTGCGCCAAGACTTTTTGAGCCTGAATAAATGAAGAACCCTATGCCAAAGCGGAAGAGCAGCTATCTAAAAATAGTGAGGTCTGGAGAAGAAGCCGAAGACGCCCCATATATATGCGAGAAGCAGCAACGAATCGCCTACCCGGAGTAAGCCTCGAAAAACCTACATCCTCGATGCATATCAACGGGGTGATACTTGATCCCGAAAGCATCATTAGATGAGAAGCCAAGACTCAAGGAATTATCCGTATTATCTCCAATATCGAGACAACGCTCTACCCCGAGGATCCCCGCCAAAGAGAAGTTGTACTTCGGGAAGCTTTCAACGCCATCACTCGGCGCGAAGCAGTACCTGGTCTCATGACTCCTTTTCTAAAAAAGAGGAATAAACATGCAATTACCAAGCAAGAATTGAAAGAAGAAGTCAATGAAATATATTTATATTCATAAAGATCTGTGTACAACAGCCCTCGAGGGTCCTTACATACAATTACAAAAAGCCTACGAAGGATCTCTACGCATAAAGGAAGAGACAAAGGGATGCACACGCAAAGCCTAAAGACCGGTCCACCTTTGAAGGTCCACAACAGGTGCCTCCGGACACACATCCTCGGGAGTTTCATCCCAACCTTCCACACTGATATCCCCAAGGGGTAAGGTGAGTGGCAGGGAGGGATGAAAAAATGCCATAACTCTCCGAAGCTCGAGGACCCTCTTTGGCCAAGGGAGCCTCGGAGAGACATCGAACCGAACAACTTCCGTTCCCGCTTGCACGGCTACTTAGAATCCTCTTCTTGGAACGTCTAGCCATGCAATCCCCCAACTCGGAGCAAAGCACCACGTTGAGCCGGGGTATGAAGGTGAGCAGCGATGTATAATCCGAGCCCCCTTTTAAGCAGCGGTGCATAATCCGAACGACTGTATACATGAGAGGGAAACCGGATCCCCGTCCATCATCATCTCGTGCCAACAACAGCAGCCATAGTGAACATGTTAACAACCACGGTAGTAGCGGGACTGTTGATACCCAATTTTTTCCTATATATTTTTTAATATTCAAAATACCTTAAAAATAGCATATGTATGCTTATATAAGTATATCCAAATGTTGTATTATTTTTTCTTAAATTTTTAAAGGGTTTTTTAATCAATTTAGTTCCCTATTTTATCCACAAAAACCCAATAATTATTTCCAAAATTATTATTTTTGGTAATTCATTTATTGGACTTTTACATTTATGCTAAAATATAGCTAATATAATTTTTGGATATTTTTACAAATGTATTTAGTATTTTTAAAGGTTAAATTGCATAATTGCAATATTAGCCTCTTTTAGGATTTAATTGTGTTTATATTCATGAAAATGAAGTCCCTTATTTTAAAATTGATAATTATATGTCATAAATCATTTTTGTACTTTTATTTTATTTCTAGAGATCAATTTACTATTTTTATATTTTTAAATAGGGAAAATGACTATTTAAATGATATCCCAATTTCATGTCAATTATAGCCTGAAATTGAGCCCAAATCAGACTCAATTCTCACTCAAACCCAACCCCCTATTCCAATTTACACGACCCAACCCAAACTCCCCACCTAACCCTTTTAATCCCAGCCGCTGATCATTTACAACAACGACTCTCGTTCCCTCTTTCCTCTTTTAACCCCAAACGACCCCTAAACCTATCTCATTTCTCACCTACAGACGCCCTTGAATCCCTCTTCTCTCTCAACTCTCTCTGAAACTCCTACAAACCCTAGGCGCCTCCATCAAACCGAACCCTAATCCACCATAATACTTACCTAATCCATGGCCTTCTGTGGTCATTTGAGACTTTTACCAACCTTCCATGGCTGTTATGTGTTTGGTTCTATGGTTTCACGACCAGACTTCAAAGAAGTTTTGTCCAGTCCTTGCTCGACTGGTGTTCATGGCCTTTCTCCGACCATCCACGACCTTTCCTGGCCTTTCATGGCCATTCAAGGCGGGTCCTTGGCATTTTCTGGTTAGATCGTTAACTTTCGAGATCTTTCTCATTTTCTTTTGGGTTTTCTGAAACCCTAATCTCAAAGATCTTTCGATTTTTTAGATCTACCTTAGATATGTGATTACCATGAACTTTTTAGCAGTTTTCTCGAAGGTTCTTCAACGTTGTTTTCAAAACATTCGAGATCTTCGTTGTTTTCTCTGATTCTCGATATTTTTTTTACTTTACTATGTTCGAACTGTTTGTTATGCTTTCCTTCTACTTGAGTCAGCATGTTGAAAACCCTAATTTCTTTTGGGTCTCATTCGAATCCTGAAGTTGTTTGCTTAAATGTATACTTGTTTAATTAAGTTTTGCGTTCCATTTTGACTTATTTGTGTTGCCATTTTAAAACTCGATTGTTGTTGAAAAGCCCTAGGTCTTTGGATCTGAAATTGTTTGTTTCAGTACATTACTCGACTGAATGCTTTGGTTTTAGAGTTTCTTTTCTTTATGTGAGTCATCTGATTTTGAGTTTTACTATCTTTCTAACTCAACTTTTGTCAAAAACCCTAACTTTTCAAAAGGTTTCCTCATCTGCTACTGTGAGACATTTGCATGTTTCTGATACTCCGTATTCTTCACCGTTGATTCAATGTGACTTGACCTACTTGATTACTATGCTTCGAATGTTTGCTTTACTACTGAACCCTAGCTTATTTCTACCACTACTGCATGCTTGTGATTGTCTGTTTTGCCAATGTTCTTGGCTTCACATGTCTGATGACCCTGTTCACTTTATTTATATACTAAAGTGCATAAGCATGTTTCTTCTTTGATTGTTCTCAATCGTGTGACTGATTTCAAAAACATTTCTTTTATGAACTCTAATTTCACTCGCCTCCTAAAGTTAATTGATTCTTTCCTTATTTTTCCTTACTGAATCTTTTTCCAAAATAAGCATATTTTTGTACTTAGTCTTGATTACTTACTCGATGCTTTTACTGCTCTTTTTATGGCAATAATCAGTTTGTCTCTAAATTGATCTTCTTTCCTTATTTTGAATCTGTCATTACCCGTTAAATAGTGATTCCTTAATAAAAGGGAGTCACTTGTATAATTGATTCTGACTGTTGATTGTTTCTATATTTGTATTAAAACTTTACTTGTTACCTTACTTCTCACTCGTTTTTAGGAGTTATAAATACCCTGTACTTTCTCTTCTTTCAAACACATGAACCTTTCTAGTTCATAACACACAGTTCACTTAAACTCTCTCTCTTTTCTCTGTACTATTTCCTTCACTCTTGCCTGTTTCCTGCTTATGTTTAATCAAGTTACATTACCAAGCATGCTGTAATTTGCCCCTTTTTCTTCTGAATTAATGTTTTTCTTATGCATGAAATCTGTTAGTCACTTATTATGACTTACGAATCCCGAACCCTTATATCCCCTATGTGTTTGTATTCTTTAGTTGGTTTGAGGGCATGCCAACATTAGACATTGATGTGCATCACCCAAACCTGACCCTTCCTGGGGTTATATGCTTCATATCCCCTCTATGTGTTGTGTTGTCTGGCTGGTTTATGGGCATGCCAGCACCAGCTATTGCTACGCATGTCCAAACCTGACCCCTCTTAGGGTCATATGCTCCCTGCAAGGTTTTCTCAAACCCTTGACCCCTTTGTATAAAAATGTTGATTCTGTGTAGTGTTAACATTCCTAATACTGTTTTCAAATTACCCTTACCGCTTACTATTCTCAACCCAGTTTTAACCAAATCTCTGTTCCTGCACTTCCACTGTACTCTTAGGCTTAGGTTCTGCCCCTCTCGTGTGAGCCTTGCCTTGGGACCCATACTCTCCCTCTGAACTTAGACATGTAAGGGTTGGCCCTTCCACACTGCACTCATCTTTATATGGTTATACAAACTTAGGTGTAAGCACTTCCCGGGGTCCCTTGAGACCCTTAGGGAACTTTGACATACTCAAGTCCGAGAAAGGCTTTGAAACACATGGCATTTGAGGTGGTTTATTCCATAACTCAAAGGGGAAGTCAGAATCAGGCTTCATTTGGTTGTAACTTCTTCTTTTACACCTTTCTAATGTAATTTATTATTTGGTCTGTAATAAGTTACAATAACATCGGGGTTGGCTAGTGAAAAGGGCTGGGTAATTATGCGTGCTTAAGGGTAGATATCATGCCTATAAGATTTGTTATTTTAAATAATGCATGTTTAACTCTGCATTTAGATATCATGCCTATAAGATCTGTTTTCTTTAAAATTCTGCATGTTCTACATCTAGAGAATATGCATATAGGACCTGTTTTCTGCATGTTTAACTCTGCATTTAGAGAACCTGTCTATAGGACTTGTTTAAATTCTGCATGTCTAACTCTACATTTAGATAACATACCTATAGGGTTTATCTTCAATTCTACATGTTTATTACCACACTAAGACACCATGCTCTTAGGATCTAAGTGGTTATAATCCGACATTATTAAAATTAGTACCTTTATAGAAATCATGCCTATAGGAATTTCAAGTGAATACTGTCTGCTTCATTTTACGTTCGATTAGATATCATGTCTATACGAATTAAAATTAGCAATAATAGATATCAATGTCTATAAAATCTGAAACCAGTCTAGTTTAAAATCAACCTAACCTGTATTGTTCTGAATTAGTTTTAAACAGCCTTACTCCTTTATTTAACGCGGTTAGAAAACATATCTATAAGATCTCAAATCGTTTGTTGTCAAATTGTTACTGCTTTGCCACGTCCTGAATCAGTAATAGATATAGTTTATAGGATCTCACCCAAACACTTAGGCAAGCCTTAGGTGATAACGACAATAAAAACTGAACCCGCTTTCGTTAATTAGTAATTTCTACAACCAACAGGCAGGCCTGATTCAGACTTCTTATCTGAGTTATGTAATAAACTAGTCTGCCTCAACAATTAAAACTCTCCTGGCCTTAATATTTTTAATTCAGACCCTGACTGTGTCTAAGTCATGTTATTTATGTGCTTTGCTTCAGGAGGTATACATGAGCCTTTAGTTGTTTGCATGTTCCCCCTAGAGTGCAGTCCTATGTGTTTTGTATGCCGCCTTAGCTTTTTCACCTTTTGAAACGAAAAAGTCATCCTAATATCCTTCCCCTTTAGGAATAGTAGTCCTAAATTCCTCCGCGAATCATAGGAATAGGGCGGGTATAGCATGCAATAGTGGTCGAGACCAATTCGCGCTTTAATACCTTAACGGGGTGGGAAGGGTAGATATGGATATAATGACCGGTGCGCTAATACCACGTGTATCCCTCTTTTGAGTAGTGTCATACCATGTATCGCATTGATGTTATCCATATTATAAATAAACCTAGGACCCCCTCTCCTTTTCCTTTCCTTTTTATATTCCTAAGTATTTGTAAAAATGTGACTCCTTTTTCCAAAGTTCGCCTTTAATAATTGTTCTTTCAAACTCTTATGTGTTCAAACACAAATCCCCTACTATTTGAGCCTATACCTATCTATTTGCTAATTGTACAAATTCACCAAAACTATCTGGCCGGAAACCACACTAGTGGATCCTGAGGGGTGCCTAACACCTTCCCCTTAAGATAATTTCAAGCCCTTACCTTATCTCTGGTTATCAAACAAACTTAGAAGTGAACCCTTATAGGTGTCCTAATGCACCTTAAATCATTAAGTGGCGACTCTTCAAATGCAAAACTCAGTTCCCAAAAGGAATGAGTTGTCCCATACCAAATTTCATAAACCCGATTTTCCGATGCAAAGAGGAAAAAAGGGGGCGCGACAGCATGGCGACTCTGCTGGGGATTTTTAGGCTTTTACCACTTCAGATTGTTCTTGTGAATTTGTACCCCTTTTACGTGCAATTACTTTTTTAATTCCTTTAAGCGTTTAATTTCTTTTTAAAAGCAAAACTGATATGTCTTCTTTATTTCTTTCCTTTATTACTGCTTTAAATTATGAAAATGCTGTATTTATAGATTTCTTAACATGAAAATACGTGCCAACATGCTTTTATTTATTACATAATCATTCTCAACATCATACTCCACTCGTGCCAAACAAATACCATAGCAACACTTATAATGAGTGGTTGCGCTTTTCTTATATTATTACTATTGATACCCAATTTTTTCCTAAATATTTTTTACACTCAAAATACTTTCAAAATAACATATATGTTCATACATAAGCATGACCAAGTGTTTTGGTATTTTCCCCAAATTTTTAAAGACTTTTAAAACCAATTTATTATCAATTTTAGCAGTGCAAAATTCAATAATTATTCCCAAAATAATCATTTCAGTGAATAATTTATTTATTTCTCATATTTACACCAAAATATAATTAAGGTGATATTTGTATATTTTTTACAAATTTATTTGGTATTTTAAAGCAAAATTGCATATAATTGCAATTATAGTCTATTTTACAATTAATAGTATTTTGTAATTATAAAATTGATCCCAATATTTTTAAATTAATATTTATATATTATTAGTTAGTTAAATGCTTTTAATTCGCTTTTCAAATCATTTTTACTATTTTTATAAAATAAAAGGGGAAAATTAGCTATTTAATATTTAGCCCATTTCTATTTCAATTACAGCCCCCATCTCATTTCAATTTTGGCCTTTAATTTGACCCAAGTTCAACCCAATTCTTATTTTTACCCGACCCCTTAACCTGTTTTCAAACCTGTCCGGATTTTCTTTTAATCCTGGTAGTTGATCATTTTGATCAACGGCCCTGATTCACCCTTTCCTTTTTAATCCCCTACCCCTCTAACCCTAACCCCATTTGCACAATGAAGCCGCCTCTAAGTACACTCCTCTCTCTCAAATGCTTTCGAATGTTCCTGAAACCCTAATCTCTAGTCTCTTCATCTCAAACTCTTTTAAAAAGTATCCTAATGCACTATAATCATTAGGTGGCGACTCTCCAATTCCAAACACCAAATTCTCGAAAGGGAATAGAGTTTTCCTCCCAATGTCGTATACCCAATTTTGACCCATAGAAAAAGGGGGCGTTGACAGCATGACGACTCTGCTGGGGACTTCTTTAGGCCTTTACCATTGCATGTTGCTTGTGACTTTACTATCTCATTAATTGCTTTATTTACTGTCTTTTATTCTTTCACTATGAAACTGACTTGGCTCTTCATGTCTTTTCTTTCCTTTAATTGCTTTCCTTTACTGCTTTATTTCAATATTGTCGTAATTACTGCAATTATTAGAATCATTTATCTTATGGACGTGGAAATACATGTCAATTTGTTTCATTCTTGTAAACTGCATCTTCAACATCATATTCCACTCGTGCCAAACAAATACCATAGCAACGCTTATAATGAGTGGTTGCTCTCTTCCAATATTATCACCCTTTAAATTCGGCAAAGGTGTATTTTCGGTAAAACCAGTCGATCAGCGGTGCAGTCGACAGTTCCGTGCCTTTCCCTCTTGAGTTGTCCTCTCAAGGGTACCTGTCTAATACCCCAATAGAAACCTTACTCTGTTCAATTGTACATGCATCATGATCAAATCTAGCCGAGTCAGTTATGTTGTTTGCATAATGACTCATTAAGATAGCCTTGTCCAAAGTCCATCAAGTTTCCCTGAAACCCAAACAGACACCTACATGTTCTGTGCATTTATTTGGAGAACTAAATGCTTGGTATGCTAATTATTGGTTTAAATAGTCGAGTCTGGTGGGGTAAGGGCCTAACACTCTATTTTGTAGAAAATGAGGCACGAAGTCCCCAGATTTGGCATGGTAACCAACATTCATCGAAGGCTGCTAAATTGGTAGAAAGACCTCCACTCCAGTGATCAGACGCTCGTCCGCAAATACTTAGGGAACTGCCTTTTCTTCTAGAAATCCAGCCTGACAACAAAATCATAGAGGTTGCGACACTGTTCTGGGATAGTGACAGGTTCGTTTTCCGCTTTGGGGACCTTAAAATGGCTCCTTTGCTCAAAGAAATAGGAGTTTTAGCTAGTATTCCTTGGGAGACTCTGGGTTTGCTTATTCCAGAGAATCGCAAGGGTAGGGGTTTCCTTAAGATAATGGGACTGAAGAAGAATCCAGACTTGACCTGTTTTGAAGACTCCCACATCCCATTCGATTATCTGTACAAGAGGTATGGCCATAGCAAGTCATATCGTACCTACTCGGACAAATTCGCCCTCACCTCATTAGGGCATATTCACAGAAGGGTCTTCGTATTCATGTTTCGTTTCCTGGGGATGATATTGTTCCCTATGAAGAAGGCTAGGATCCACACCATACTGGCCATGGTAACTAAGACTCTGATGGAAGGAATTGGCGGGCAGCCTTTCAGTATAGTGCCCATGATCGTTGCTGATATATACTGAGCCCTGGACAAGTGTCAGTAAAAGGCCAATCATTTTGAGGGATGCAACTTATTACTTCAGCTCTGGCTCATGGAGCACCTAGAGAAAGGAGAATACCGGCAAGAGATCTTACGCAGAGATTGGGATGATCACATAGCCTTCCACCAGCCAAGGCGCATGAATTATATGCCTAACATCTTTGCTCAGCCAGAGGACGCTGAAAGATGGGTAGAGTTATTTGAGAATCTAAAAGAAGACCAGGTACAATGGATGGTCGAGTGGTTCCCTATGGAGGAATTCATTGTTCGATCTCGAGACGCACCATTTCTCATACTCGTTGGTCTAAGAGGAACTTATCCCTACGTACCCTCCGAGCCTTGAGACAGGCTGGAAGAAAGCAAATCATACTAAGGGTCGACAAAATAAGTCACTTCAGGGCTGATTTCCGGGATGATGATAGCCCTCACAAATGCCAAGCTCAGCACATATGGTATTGCAAGCTTGTTTTGGGGAAAGAAACTATTGAGCCAGAAAGGTATCACACTGGTTGTGTGCCGCACTATTCGGGTTGGTTGGAAGATAATCACAATGGTATGGGTCAGCCCGGGTTCATTAAACGACATAGAATTATCGACGAGAAAGCTGAAGCGCAGGTTAAGTACAATCAACTGCGTAAGAGAATTCGAGAGTGTGAAAGTGAGCATCGGGAAATACAAGAAGCCCATCAGAAGTTGATAGAGGAATGGTAAGATATGGCTGTTAGCGCCAACAAGCGACTAGGGTATTTGGAGCGGGGCCTAGTGGAGCTAGAAGGAAAGTTCATCAAGAGGATTGAAGACTGCCAAAACGCTGAAGGGAATGTAGGCGGACATTTAGCCCGAGCTTATCTGCTGCTAGGAATACGCGAGCTGGTAAAGCTGTTCGAGGGAGACAAAGATGCCGAATCTAGGGAAGGTCCTTCTAGGACCAAGTAGTTAGGAGTCTTTTATTTTTCTTTAACGATGTAATAAGGCTGATGGCCACTAGTGACATTTTACTTTCTGTTATGTAGCGTCGTTTTGGATTCGTCTTATTTTTATAAATAAAATGAGGCATTTAGCATTATAAGTTCTCCACATTAATTTGTCACTAGGCCTACCTAGGGTATAATGAGGCACCCAAATTAGGACGCGATTTATATTCTTGCACAATGTGTTTAAATACTGCAACATTTTTCCTCATAATCCTTACTAACTTGTTACCTTTTTGTTTTTCTTTTACTTTTTTATTCCCCTCCCTAAAGGTTAGTTCGTGCATTCTGGAACCATCATCATACAATACGAGATCCAAGGGCCCTCCTCCTCCTCCGAGTCCTATCAGGAACAAGAACAAAGGTAGAATGGGAGATTCAAGAGCTAGAAAGAAAATTGAAAGAATTGAGATTCCTCAGGGTACCCCGGTTGCTAAGGAAACTGCTGCCTAACTTGAGCAGAAACTATTAAAGTTCCGAGAAGAACTTGATCATGTTCGCAACTTGGCAAATTTATCATTCGCTCACCGCTCCTGATGTCAACTTTGCAAATGCTCAAAACCCCGCACCTCCACATAACACCCCACAACCATAGATGCAACCCATTCATACTCAACACTGCAACACATGCCACACTCCAAACAACACTCCACTACTCATTCCTGAACCACTGAACACCACAAACGACCACCTCCACAACACTCCCATCTACGTAGATACCGTACCCCACTACACTCAACCAATCTCAAGTGCACCTGAGTCTGATGACAAGGACTCTCTTATCATAAACTTAGCAGCAGAACTCAAGAAGTTGATCAACCGAGTCCAGGGCATGGAAGGAAACAAAGGTATAGAGGGGCTGGATTATGAGGACATCTGCATTCAGCCAGATGTTGAACTTCCGGAGGGGTACAAACCTCCCAAGTTCGAAATGTTCGATGGCACGGGAGATCCTAGAGTCCATTTGAGGACATATTGTGATAAGCTGGTCGGAGTCAGAAGGAATGAGAAAATCCGTATGAAACTCTTCATGAGAAGTCTAAAGGGGGATGCTTTATCCTAGTACATCAGCCAAGACCCCAAGAAATGGACAAGCTGGGTAGGTATGACATCAGATTTCCCGGATAGGTTCCGATTCAATACAGAGAATACACAGGATGTATTGTACATCCATAAATTGAAAAAGAAGCCTACCGAGACATTCCGCGAATATGCTACTCGTTGGAGATTAGAGGTTGCTAAGGTCAGGCCGGCCTGTGAGTCTTTGGGTAAATAATTCCTGTGCTTACTTCTGCCATCCACCTCATTACAAACCTTTCCCCTTTTATAAAATAATTCCCTCTTTTGAACCCGTCCCTCCTTGAACATTGAGAATGAGGCTAAAAGACTATGTTGGGGGTGTGGTGTCAAGCCAGAAGTTGGCAAGGTTGTGCAGTGAGTGTAGGAAACCATACCTCAAGCTCCAAAAGCAAAAAAAAAACAAATTTTGCAAGAGAAAATAAGAAAAACAAAAAAAAAGAGTTGTATGTATATATACATAAGGAGTCTTGAAGAGAATTAAAGAGGTAGTTAAGGTGGCTCAATGTTGGAAAAGTAGAAGCTAATGAGGGCTATGTGGTTTGAAAAGAAGCAAAAAGCAACAAGAAAGAAAAATGTGAGTAGTGTTCAAGGAGGGTGTAGTCACTTGTACCCAAATGCTTATCCGACCCTTCCCTAAACCTACATTAAAAGCTTAAAAAGTCCTTATGGGATCTCCAACCGAACTTTCTTAGAATAAAGCGATAAAATAAAATAAGGGCAAGCCTATGGTATGGTATGTTGTAACACTTGAAACTCTTTTTGAGAGTGAGTGTATTTGTGAATTCGTCCGTTTTTGTTTTCATTGTAAATATTGTGAGTATGGGACTCTCTTTCTAGTGAGGGCACATGAATTGTGAAGTTGGACAGAAGTTGAGTTTTTGAGTCAAATGCAAGTGTACTCAGCTGAGGTAAACATTTTGTCAAATTGGTCGAGGCTCAAAGTTTCACAAGTTGATTAGTTTCTTTGTAAATATTGATGGTTCAGGAAGGGTGAACAATCGAAAATGCATGCTTGTAGTACTAACAACTAACACTGTCCACGGTCACTACTTTTTCATATCGTTTAGATGGAGTCTAAAATAGGATAGTGTCGTTTTAGTTGCTTGAGGACAAGCAGAAGTTTAAGTTGGGGGTGTTGATGTGCCGGAGAATTTCGGCACTTCTGATACAAATTTCTTAGATTTTAGCTTGTTTTAAATGCAATAATCTTTTATACTTATGTAATTTTAGTGTTTTTGCGGTGTATGAGGTTTAAGGACCTAAGAGCATGGAAATGAAATTAAAAAGCCACAAAAGGCCCAGAAAAGAGCATAATGCATCGCAAATGTGGAAATGCGGACCGCAAATTCAACATGCAGGCCGCATAATGCTCAAGGGAATCGCAAAACCTAACAGTTTCTTTGCCATAGTCCAGTGCAAAAAATGCGGTCCACTCTGCAATCGCATAACAGTTTTGCGGGCCGCATAATGGACCGCAAACGCGTTATGAAAGTTGCTGAAGGTGGGAAATATGATGCGAAAAGTGATCGCATATCTACAATGCGGACCGCAAAACGTGAATGCGATGAAGGCCTGGAAACTAGGGTTTGAGGATGCGATGGCCATGGCGAGAATGCGGACTGCATGTCTGTTATGCGACAAATATGCGGTTGCATAATTGACCGGAAAGGGTATTTTTGTCCAATTTTTGTCCCGAGTTTTGACCCACTACAAATAGATTTATTGGGGTTTTGTGGGGGCATCTTGTATGGTTTTTGATCTACATTCCAAGGCTTTATTACTCCTCTCTTTTGGAATATTCTGAAGGAAGAATCTTGCACTTTGTAAGCTTTATGGCATTAAGTATTCTCATCCTTTTGTATTTTAGCACGTGTAGCTAACTTTAAATGCTAAGGTTGTGGACCCTAAATGGGTGTTATATTAATGGGTGTATAACATTGAATATATGTATAATGGTTGATTGATATATATTTATTTCTCATTCTTCATTTATTGTTGGTGGTTGCAAACATTAACAAGTGTCATTAAATTCTTTCTTAACTTGGAAAAGTGAGTTAGGATTTGGTAGAAATAAATATCAAAGACTCAAGGCTTTAAACCTTGTTTAATAGAACTGCTTAGGAATAAGTGGGTTTTATTTGACATATATTTATTGTTATTAATTGCAACTCTTTTATATTTGAAAAAATCATAAAGAGGAAATACTATCGAACTATTGGAAAATATTGGGTAGTCATTTAGGAATCATTTGCATATCTAAAGAACCTTCCATTAGAAATATATCATATTAACACCGATAGCATTACATTCTATTGAAGGGGACACAACCTTAGTTTCCTTAATCAAATTATTTACATTCTCAACATTACAATAAGTTATTTCTTCAATCCAAAATCATATCATACTCTTGTTACAATTAACCGAATTGAATTACGACTTAAGTCAAGTAACACACTACTCGAGTAACCTTTTCATGCCTATTCCCTGTGGGATTCGACTCCAACCTTTTTGGGTTATTATATTTGACACCGACCGCCTTACACTATTTAATTAAAGTGTAATTTGAGTAAGAGATCGAGTCGAGCCTAAGTTCCAACTTTAAATTCAAAAACATAAGGTCAATGAGCTCGAGTCGAAATCTGGCTCAGAGACTGAACCCGAAATAGTTAACTGAATATGCCTAAGAGCAAAAACATAAGAGCTTAAATGCCGGCTTATACTAAAAGGTCATACCGACCAAACGCGTAAGAGCCTACGGGCCAGCCTAATGATCCCCAGGGCCATACTATAACCCTAAAGGTTTTTTGACTCAAATACCAGTTTATCTAGCTAAATCAAAGGGAAATGCATAAAAAATGAAGCCACAAGGCTTCATTTTATATATGTATATGTGAAGAAAATGCAAAGCTCCATGTTATTTTAAAGTACTATACACAAAAGCAAAAAAGAAAGGCTTAAAACTACGTCTCCATTGGGGACTATGGCCCGTCGGCCTCTTTCTCGCTATCTTCACCACCGGACAGAAGGAACATAGCATCATATTCCTCCGCCTTCGCCTGCTTTATCTCTTCCGAGAGATCGAAGCCTCTAGAATGAATTTCCTCGAGGATTTCCCTCCGAAATTTACACCTTAGATACTCTTTGCTCCTGCTCTCCTAGTCGAGAGCCCCCCCAACTCAACACAAGCGTTGGAAGCATTCTTCAAATAGATAGTCACTTTCTTATCAGCCTTAGTTCGGGTCGCTCAGGCTTCAGCCCGGGCATCCACAACTTCGACCCTCATCTTCAAAAGCTCAGACTCGAGCCTTGTGATCATGTCCGTTCGGACCAAGATATTCTCATGAGCATTGTAAAGTTGAACTTTGAGGGCGGAAGCCTTGGCCAAAGCATCCTTCTTAGCCTGAACCTGGGCATCCACCCGAGCCTTTAGCTCATCACGCTCACACTTGGCTTGACCAACTTTGCTCCGAAGGCATTCTGGGTCCTCCATCTTTTTCAGCAACTGATGTAAACAAAACATAAGCCTAAGAAGATATAAAAAGAATCACGCACCCCTTCGAAACAAAAATTACCTACTCCTCGAGGTAGGTTTCTTAGTGCAGGCTTCGACTCGCCTCATACCGCAAGTGTTCCAACTCGTCTTCCATTTCATCGCAAAGAAGCCTGAGGGATATTTCCCCATCCACAACTCTTCGAAGCCTAGCCTCGTGATGAAATAGCTCAGACGTGAGTTTGTTAAAAGCCTATGAAAGGGAAACTCAATAAGAGAGTAAAGATTGCAAAAACTATAAAACCAACACGATCGGCCAAAACTCACCTCAGAGTAGAGTTGTTGAGCTTACTCGAAAGTTAAGCGCACATTTGCTAGTCTGGCTCCAACAACCACGGTAGAACCGCCCCTGGTTGGGATATGATCGCTCGATATATGCGTCCCCTAGGTTTGAACATCCCTCAAAGTGCCTTCAACGGGAGAAGAAGTTGGTGATAGAGAATCATCATTCCTCGAAGTACCTTTGATAAAAAGAAGATAAGATCTAAAAACCTACTCATATGGGCTTGACCTCGAGGTGGTACCCTACCTCGAGGATTTCTGTTATTACAAGTGTGGGTTATTTACCCAATTTGCCGGCCCTTGAGATACCTAAGCCCAAGCCAACTTTTGCTCGAAAACTACTAATAAAGCCTTAGGGTTATTTCTCTCCTTCGGCTCAAGTTAAACGTCCCCTCGGTTAATTTAATCCCTGGGCTACAAGAATCCCGGCAAACCCTCATCTGGGATCTATCTATAACGCCTTGGGTCTATCTTTACTCTAAGTTAAAAATAGGTTTTCAAGTCACCCGGGCTTGAGTGAACTCTCGCTCAGGATTGCTTTTAAAAGCCTAAAGGATATATTTATTCTCAGGCGTCCGAGCAAGTTCCTTCTCGAGGACTATCGACGGGGTATAAAAGGCTAAAATTCGTTCTATAAATTCGAAGACCTATTCTCGTTCGGGGATCCCGGTAGCCTAAACTTGTATCAATCCAACCCGGGCTCAGTCCAAGGAGCGACGAAGGGCTCCACGGGATATCAACCAATCCGGAGCAGGGGAAATACCTACACTCAGGCCCGGTATTCGGACCGATCGGTACAGTCATGCACTCATATTCTTCATAAACAAAAATAAAGGAAAATCTAACATAAATCAGAGATAGATTGAAGAAACTTCTTTGCATTAATTAACGATGATTCCAAAAAGCCCATGAAGAGACCTTACACATGATTACAAATGCCCACAAAGGGTACTTACAATGAATCAAAAGTAACAGCTAAAAGTCTAATCTACTCTCGGGGGTACGTCCTCGGGAGCAATGTCTTCAAGAATTATATCATTGGGGCCTCATCTCGGGCTCACCAATGGCGTCTTGAAGGACGAGGAAGAAATAGAGAACGAGTAGAAGAAGCAGAAAAAGATGAAGAAAAATTCGTAGCCCGCCAAATAGCAAAAGCTTTTACTAGGTCGAGAAAATCACAACCTAATAGAAGACTTGGAGAGCATAGGCCTTACCTGCACGACTACTTTGAGTCCACTTCTTGGGACATTGTGTCATGCAACTTAGTAGTCAGTAGTGCTGCTTTACCCGACGGAAAGTAAAAGGGATGAAGTGCCATACCAGGCTGATGTAGAGAGGTGAGTAGCAGTGTAAAGTTCGAACATCCTCCTGAGCAGCGGTGTAAAGTTCGAATACCTTCCTGAGTAGGAAGAAATCGGCACCCCTATCTCATCGCTCAAGCTAAGGACAACAACAAGCTGGTATAATCCCGATCAGAGGAAGAGAGCTCTGAGAAAGAGACATAGCATAACCGACGAGAGTGTTGCTGTATGACCTTACGGCCATAGGCTTTAAACATGAGAAATAAAATTGGATGGGGACGATGAGATGAAAGGAGTTGGAAAATGGTGAAGAATGACTGAGCGAAGTTTTGGTTCAAAAAAGAATCAATTTATAGAAGGACGGTAGTGTAACCAATAAGTGCAATCAATACTCTTTGGAAAATGTATCGACAGGCGCAATCAATATTTTTTGAAGATGGATCGGCCGCAGCGTTATTACATTGATAAAATAAACTAACAGTATAATGAATGTTCCTAGGAAAGACGTATCGATGGGATGTCTCAGTTATCGCAAATGTTGATGTCATATACATGATATCGTCACGATGAGATCTGTCAGAGACATTTCATATATTCTTTTATCTAAGAAACGCGGGGACTATATGTATACGGTAAAATCGGAGGGTCCAATTTTCGGTCATAACAACGCTTCGTAAGCATGTTTCCAAGGGCTTTAGGCTATGGTCAAGATTCACACCCGATGGGTTATCGACGTCCGACCTCGGGGCGGTGCAAATCGATTGTTAAGGTGAAAAAGTGGGAAGTTCCCAAGGCACGTGACCATATCTGACAAAGTCTAGTAGGCTAGTTCAGGCCTGTATCATGGCAATGGTTGTATCAACCCCATATCTCTGTAATAAAGGCATTTGTACTATGTTGGGATTCCCCCTCATATATAAAAGGGATCCTTGTAATTTTGTAAGGCATCATCTGATACTCAATATTGAACATACAAGAACATTCTCTCTTCTTCCTAACTTAACATATTCTCTCGGTCTCATTACTTACATTTATTGTGTTCTATTTATTGTTCTTCATTTATTACTCATTATTGGTCATAAAGAGCCACCATCGAATTTATCATAACTGTTAATTCTTCATCGACTTCCTCTGTCCGGACATTCAACTTGACCTCGAGGTCCAGTATACATAAGCTCGAGGCTCCGATTTTCAGCCATTCGGTTTGATTATTACACTATATGCAAGCTATTATCCCATATTTTCTAATCTTTCACTTACCATTTATTGCCTAACAACTAGCATAAAAGTAGATCACATATTTTTAGAACAACAAAATCAAATCTAATTGTTATTACCATTTTCAAGGTAAATAGTTGTTGTTAAGCTTATTCATGTTTCGATATTATTTGTAATTTACTCGTGTAAACTAGCGATATTTTGATTCGTTGATTATATGCACAAACGGTATGGTTCTATTTGGGCTTTATAGTGAAATTTGAGTGAGATGGGTATCTGGGTGCTGCATGATTGATTACGCATTGGGTATGTTCTTTGGGACTGGTGTGGCATGATGTCATTTGCCTCTCCGTGGTTATAGTGATTCACTCTTGGTACTAGACATCAAATAGCGTGTGGTTGTTGATTTTGATCATAATGACTTGAGGTGTTTCATGTGGAACATTGTTTGGATAAGGTCGCGCATTACAGCAAAGTTATATGGAGGTATGATCCTTCGGGTTAGATTCGTGTATTCTAGTTCTACGATTTGTGTTGGACTCTCAGCATTATGTGGTGGTGGTATTGGTAAGCTCGCGGTATAACTCTCTCATTTGAGTCATTTTTTCCATGATTTGAGTATATTTGGACTATTGCTTATTGGTGCACGGGTCGCACGGGTTGTGGATTTAGATTGTATTGACATGTCATGTCGCTAGAGTGGTCGTGTTGGATGAGATGAGGTCATTAGGATCTAGAATGAATACTATCGGATTCAATTTCAGCATGTTGGAAGGATAATATCGGGATTCAGTTTAAAAATTTACTATGGTCCTTGCTAAAGGAGAGGGAGCTTCATGAATGGTTGATCTGAGGGATGGTTATGACTTTTTGCGTGTTTCATTCATCATTGAAACGATGGGATAGTCCAACCAAATGACTGGAGATCTGGGCCTCGAGCTGGCGTATACGGGCCTCAAGGTCAAGACTGGGGCCCATCTTAGGGCGATCGAAAGGGGATTTGACAATTATGAGAGCTACTGTTGTAGCTATTTAGGATCAATGATAAGAAATAAATGAAGAACAATAAATATAACACAAATAAGACAAGCAATAAATTGAAGTTATGAGATCAAGAGAATATGTTAGAGAGCAGAGAGAATATTCTTGTGTATTCAATATTGAGCATCAGATCTCTACAAAATGATAAGGATCCCCTTTATATATGAGGGAGAATCCCAACATAGTACAAATGCATTTATTACAAAGATATGGGCCGGTAAAGCCTTTTAATGCTATGGTGCGGGTTTGGACTAGCCTAATAGACTTTGTCAACTCTAGTCACGTGCCTTGGGAACCTCACACCGATCCACCGACGCCACTGATTTAAACTGCCTTGAGGCCGAGTGTTGCTTATGCTACCTCGAAGTAGATTATTGAGAATCCTCGAGGCTGGAGCCCCGAGCCTTCGGGAGGTAGTTCTTCGAGGCACCTTGGTGACCGAAAAATCGAGCTACCGATTTTTGCCGCGTACAGATAGTCCCCTCGTTTCTTAGAGTGAAACGATAAGAAATGACTTTGATATCCATCTGTCCGAACTTCCCGCGATGATGTCATACTTATGTCGTAAGACTTTGTGATAACTGAGGTGTCCTATTGGTTTATCATTCCAGAATCATTCAATGTACTGCCGACTCTTATTCTCCAAAGTGATAATATAGCCGCCTGTCCATTTCCCTAAAAACGCGTTGATTACGCCTGCCAATACATGTTTCAAAGACATTGATGGCGCCATCGGTTACGTTTTCCAAAGAGTATTGATTGCTCATGCCGGTTGTGCTACCCTTTCACTATAAATGAAAGCTTTCTCAAATCAAACTTGGCTCAGTCATTATTCACCATTTTTCAACTCCATTCTTCTCATCGTCCCTATCCAACTTTATCTTTCGTGTCTAGTGCCTGTGGCCATAAGGTCATGCGACAGCATTTTCACCAGCTACACAATGGCCCTTTCTCAAAGATGTCATTCCCCGAGTGGGATTGCACCAACCTTTTGTTTTTGTTGCTACTACTGTCGTCGTTGGCTCGATGCGACGAGATAGGGGCCGCGATTTCTTCCTACTCAGGAAGATGTTTGGACTCTACACCGCTTCTCAGGAGGATGTTCAGACTTTACACCGCTGCTCACCTCCCTACTCCAGCATGGTATAGTACTTCATCCCTTTTTCCTTTCCGTGGGGTGAAGTGGCACTACGGGCCGCTAACTTGCATAGAACAATGTCCAAAAAGTGGACTCAAAGTAACCATGCAGGTAAGGTTGACGCTCACCAAGTCTTCTATCGGGCCGTGATATCCTTGGCCTGGTAAAAGCTTTTGCTCTTTGGCGGCCTACGACTTTTTCTTCATCTTTTTTTGCTTCTTCCGCATCACATTCCTCTTCTTCAACTTCTCCCTTGATGATGCCATTTTGGATGATCAAGACGAGGCCACTGAAGAGATGGTGCTCAAAAAGACGGTGCTCGAAGATACTACCGCCGAGGATGCACCCCCGAGAATAGATTAGACTCTTGGCTTCTATTATATATACAGTTTTTTGCTTCTTTGTTTCTGTGTAAGGACGCCTCGTGGGCTTTTGTAATTATATGTAAGGACCTTTTGTGGGCTTTTGTAATCATGTGCTTATGAATACAAAGATTTATCTTCAATTTGTTTCTGATTTTTGCTATAGTTCCTTTTATCTGCGTTTGTGAAAAATCTGAATGCATGACTCCACCGATTGGTGCAAATATCGAGCCCGGGTGCTTGTATTTCTTCTGGCTCTTGATTGATTAACATGATTCCCCGTAGAACCCTTTTCCGTTCCTTGGACCGAGCCCAGATTGGATTGATAATCACGGGTTGTCGGGATCCCCGATTTCGAGTTGAATGAGAGTAGGACTTCGAACTTTCAGTACGAGACTCAGCCTTTTAGACCCTTCGATAGTCCTCGATGGGGGGATTTGCTCGGAAGCCTGAGAATAAAGATAGCCTTTAGGCTTTCGGGAGCAGTCCCCAAGTGGGGGTTCGCTCAAGCTGGTGCTACCTGGAAACTTGTTTTGAACTCAGTGTAGATAGCCTTAAGGCATTGCAGATAGATCCCGGATGAGGGCTTACCTAGGTTTAGATGGTACGTCGAGGTCAAGCCCATATGAGTAGGGTTTTAGAGCTTATCTTCTTTTTGAGAGAGGTCATCGAGATCGGGTACCATCTCGAGGATTAGGATGATATCAATGGCTCCTTGGAGCATATCCTCTTCTTGGTGGAGGTCCTCGAGATCGGGTACCATCTCGGGATGTGTAGTGATGTCATTAGCTTCTTGGAGCATGTATTCTTCTTGGTGGAGGTCCTCGAGATTGGGTACCATCTCTAGATTTGTAATGATGCCAATGGCTTCCTGGAGCCTATGTTCTTTTTTAATAGAGGTCCTCGAGATCGGGTCCATCTCGAGGTTTGTAATGATATTGATGGCTCCCTAGAGACTTTCCTCTCTTTTGACGAGGATCCTCGAGATCGGGCACTATCTCGAGGCCTATAATGATATCGATGGCTCCTTAGAGCCTTTCTTCTTTTTGGTGGAGGCCTTCAAGATCGGGTACCATCTCAAGGGTTGGTTGATGCAGGGTACTCTGACCCCAAAAACATGGTATGGCGGCGTCAAGTGTATAACATGATTACAGAATGACTGAAGCGATCACGTCAGCACATCTTCCCAATGTGATAAAAGCTTTAGCCAGTAATTTTAATCGGCATTTGAGGCAGGCGGATAGTCGCCGCTTTTTCCATATATAGGGTTGTCTTCGCCCTTCTGAAGATTCTATTATTCTAAGTAGTTATCCTCTTTTGTAGAGTTCTCCTTTCCTGCGTTAGGTCTCCATCATTTCAGTTTTGACGCTTTTGCTCAAATTCCCGCTCCCATTCTCTAGTTTTATCACAGTCATGACTGCTACATCAGTGTCCGCTCGACAAGGAGAATGAAGTTCCGCCTATGGTTCCTGCCTGGTTGGTAGTGTACCGTCAGTGCCAGGTGAGTCATCCTCTGGGAATTTTGTTTCGGGTGGGAATCTTCCGTCAGAAAAGTCTCCCAACGTTCGAGGGAATTGGGAATATGCCTCGAAGTTTACTTCTTTAATAGGAAAAGAGCACCTTCAGTCAACAAGGAAGGATTGTGGATGGGGAGAAAAGGTAGTATTGCGGGTACCTTCCCAGGGAGAGAGCATTATGCCCCATGTCGAGGGGTTTTTGAACGTGTATACATATCCCTTTACATTGGGCCCCCTTGATAAGGTTGTGCTTGACTTCTATTGTAAGTACCAGGTTACCTTGGCGCAGATTCATCCGTCATTTTGGCGGATAGTATTGATGATGAGGTTCGTTGCGGAGAAAGCAAGGCGTAAATTGACTCATAGCCATCTCATCATGCTCTATCGGCCTTTTCACCATCGATATCTCCTAACCCTACGATGCCTCTCCACCACGCCTTTCGTTGTTGACGACGAGGAAGAAAGAGATCGTGGGTGGATGAGCCGATTCGTTCGAGTACAGAATGGAATTTTACACGTATCGAAATGGAATTTCGCGAGGAATGGAATTTTACACGTAAGTGGTATACTCGTGCCTCTATAGTTTTTTAATTATGGCTAAAGCGGAAGTTGGCAACCCACTTGACTTATAATGAGCATAAATGGCAAGCTTTATCTAAGGGTAGATGAGAGGAAAAACACGACGGTACATGCTATGTGATTTTCTCCCTCCCTTCCCTTTAACTTGAAGGATAATTTCTCTTTCCGTGTATTAACTCTATCATCATAGGCATTGGGGAGTTCTTTGAAGCGATATCGTGCCCTCTAGGAGAGGGAGGAGAATCGTTGGCTTCAGGACCGAGGGATAATAATAACAATAAGTAGAAAAGGTCTTTGCATGACGATTGTGATTATAGCAAGATGAGTCCAGCTTGAAAGCTCAGAGAGGGCGTGTCATCCAACCTTGTAGCACCCGAGATCTCTGACTTTAGAAAAACGGTCCCTCCTTTGCTGCCATCTTCCTTATCCGTCGAAGGTACTTCGAGGAATGAGGGATCCCAACCACCGACTTCTTCTATCGTCGACGGTACTTTGAGGGGCATTCGAAACTAGGGGCCACGTATGTCGGATGATCGTATACCAATCAGGAGTGGTTCTGTTGGGGTTGATGAAGCCGGGCTAGAAAATATGCGTTCGACTTTCGCGGGAGCTCAGCGGCTCTACTCCGTGGTCAATTTTAGATGATCGCATTGGTTTTATAGTTTTTGCATTTGTTTCTCTCTTATCACATTTCTCTTTCATAGACTTTTAACAAGCTTAAATCTGAGCTGCTTCGCCGCGAGGCCATGCTGCGGAAAGACATAAATGAGGAGATATCCCTCAGGCTTCTTTGCAATGAAAGGAAAGACGAGTTGGCCCACTTGCGGTATGAGGCGAGTCGCAATTTGAACTACGAAAGCTACCTCGAGGAGCAGGTAACTTTTGTTTCAAGGGAGAGCATGTTTCTTTTTCTATCTTGCAAGGCTAATGTTTCATTTACTTCAGCTGCAGAAAAATACAATAGACCGGGAATGTCTCAGGAACAAAGTTGGTCAAGTCAAGCGCGAGCGTGATGAGATAAGGGCTCAGGTGTACACCTAGATATCATCTAAGAAAGATGTTTTGGCCAAGATTTCCGCCTTCAAAATGCAACTTCACAACGCTCACGAGAATAGCTTGGTCCGAACGGACATGATTCCAAGACTTGAGTCTGAGCTCCTGAAGATGAAGGCCGAAGTTGTGGATGCCCAGGCTGAAGCTGAAATAATTTGAGCTAAGTCTTATAAGAAGGTGGATGCCTATTTGAAGGAGGCGACCGATGCTCATGCTGAGCTAAAGGGGGCTCTCGATCAAGGGAGTAGGAATAAAGAGTATGCGAGGTGCAAATCTCGAAGGAAAACCCTCGACGAAATTTATGCCAGGGGCTTCGATCTATCGGAAGAGATAAAGCAGGAAAAGGTGGAAGAATTTGATGCTAAGTTCCATCTGTCTGATGCCGAAGATGGCGAGGAATAATCCGACGGTCCATAGTCCCCAAGGCGGACGTATATTAGATTAGGCCTTTCCTTTCTTGCTTCACATAGAGTGCATTTAGAGAAATTTGTAAATGAAGCTTGTATTCCCTTACATATATGTATAAAAGGAAACCTCGCGGTTTTATTTTTCATGTATTTCCCTTTGCCTTGATTTTAAATAGATGAACTGGTCTTTGAGTTAAAAGGAATCCCCAGATTCATGGTATGGCCCTGGGGCTTATTGTGCTGGCCAGCAGGCTCTTACGAGCTGGTCGGTATTACCTTTTAGTATAAGCCGGTGTTTGAGATCTTATGCTCTTGCTCTTAGGCATATCTAGTTAACGGTTTTGGGTTCAGTATACAAATCGGGTTTCGACTCGAGCTCATTCGACCCTCAAGTTTTTGAATTTAAAGCTAGCCCTTATGCTCTTCCGCGTTGGGTTTGTACGACCTTTTGTATGGGCTGGCGACAGTGGCTCTTATGCATTGGGACGATATGACCTCTTATATAGGCTTTATTTTTACCTCGTTAAGGACTTTTTGAAATTGTGTTTGCCTCGCTCTTCGACGGTTTGCTAGAAACCTCGATTGTGAGTCGTTATATGGTGAAGATCGAGCACCTCGGGAGCTTTGTCTTTGTGGTTGAGTATCTCGAAGCCTATAGTTTGGAGCTAACATGGTCGGAGCTCTTTTGCTTATGTC